>NW_028134258.1:0-63000 GCF_964662115.1 Mustela nivalis | reverse complement strand
AAGAGTGGGAATATGAGGTGGCGTTCCCAGGCATCCATGCTTAGACACCTGCTCTCGAGTCTTTCCATATGGGGCCTCTTGGAACCATCCAATAGGACTCGACTGTCGTGCAGAAGGTAACCTTCAGTTTTGGAGCAGTTCACAAATCCCATCGTAGCCAAAACTTTCTGGCCTCATGAAGCCCCCACAACCTTCAGGAAGAGGCCATGCTGGACAAGAACTAGAGCCTGAGGCACGTCTCATAGTTGACATGACGTCAGTGCAGGAGATCTCGATTCAGCCTCTGCAGAGTGGGTCTGCCGTGCCCTCGGTCCCAAACCTCACGCTAGCTTGTGTTTTCAGACTTCCTTCCTCACACTCCTGGCAAACAAGCCTTCCGGAATAGGAACTCCAGAACCAAATCCCAGCCCAGTGTCTGCCCAACGGAAGAAAAACGTTTCCCTGTGGGGCTCTCCAGAAAACCCAGATGAGGATCAACCTGCTCGGGCCTCGACGGTACCCGAACTGGATAGGCTGCTCTGGGCACTCATGCTCTGCCTGACACAGCCTGAAGCCAGACGTCCAGACAGACAAGGAGACAGCTGGCCGCACACCCAGCACTTCGGACACGCCATGTTCTTATGCCGTCACCTCATCCTAACCTTGGTTTTCAGATATCTGAACCTAGACATTATATCAATTCTCCACACAGCTGGGTATAGCAAGCACAAAACAGAACTCCTCCTTCCCCATGGCTGTCAAGCTTGCTCTTGGCATGGAGTCACACCTTCAGGGTGGGAGAATCCTTCATGGCCCCTGATGCCACGCCCAAACTTGAGTGCTGCTTGGGCACAAATTCACACTGTGACCCTCAGCATGAGCCCCATGTCAAAGAAAGGCCTGTCAGGGCCTGGAGCAAGAGCCCACATATGGGGATTGCCAAGCCCCTATGCACCCAATCCTCACCACGGTTTGAATTTTCCAGTCGCCCCGCCCGTACCTGGAGCTCTGCTCTGGAATCCCTTTCTTGGAGAGACCCATGAGCCAGACAACACGACTCCAACCTTCCCACAAAATGACCCCAAACTCTTGGGAGCTGGGACAAATCCCCAGAGAGGGATACTCGTCCACAGTACCTGAGGCCACCGCTCCAATCCACGGCTATCCCGGACACAACATCCAGAGACAAAAGCCTGAAGGAACGCCTCCCACTCGCCCTTGTTTCAGAGGCCCAGGAGCTCCATCTCGGGCTGTACATCCGGCCAGCCATACCCTAGGCGCCACTCATAAGCTGAGTTTGTGTATTCAGACTTCTGTGCCCACAGCCTGGACCCACACAACATCCAGGCTAGGGCCTCTGGACCAAACAGCGAAAGATTGTGCCTGCCCTCTCCAAGGAAAGTGTGCCCAATCCATTGACCACAACCCTACAGGTTAGGGAAAAGCTCCAAGGTCCCTGAGGCCATCAATAGTATAGGCCACCCTGGACTAAGAGGGGCTCTCTGACACCAGCGGAGCAACTATCTCCACTTAGACTCTCAGACAGTGTCCCCAGAGACGGAAGGTTGAAATGGACAGGCCCCCAGGCCCTAATCTGAACCTTAGCTTTGGTTTCCATGTTTCCGTTCTCAGAGGACTGTTTTCGTAGACCAGCACATGGGGCTTTTCTGAGGCACCAAACCAAACCTCTCTCATCTCCACATGGGCAGCTTTCTTACAGGGATGTATCAAACACTTCAGGTAGGAGAGTTCCGCAGGGCCACTGAACAACCAGCACATTCCAAGGTCTCCATGGACCCAAACGCACATTATGACGCATCCTCAGGAGAGGCCATTTCAACTCAGCCCCCTGGGTCGCGTGTTCCAGAGGCAGCAGATCAAACATATCTTGTCGCTAATAGCCAATGGGAATGCGAGGCATGCTCTACAGGGATCCATCCTTCGAACCCTGCTCTCCAGTCCTTCCATATGGTATGTCCTGGAGCCATGCAACAGGACTCGAATGTCCCGCAGAAGGAAACCTTGTGGTTTGGGGCAACCTCCAAACTCAGCGTGGGAAAACTTCCTTGGCCTCATGAGGCCCCCACTTCATGAAGGTGCCATCATGGACACATACTCCAGCCTCAGCCAACGTCTGATCCTCAGCCTGACTTCAGATGCAGGAGATTTTGATTCAGCCTCTGCAGAGTGGGCCTGCTCTGCCCTTGGCTCCAATCCTCACACTAGCTTGTGTTTTTAGACTTCCGTCCTCACACTCCTGGCCCACAAACCCTCCCTACTGAAAATTCTGGGGCCACAATGAAGCACTGTGCCTGCCTCCCAGGAGAAAAACATTGTCTATGGCGCTGCCCAGTAACCCCAAATGAGGAACAAACTGCTTGGCCCTCGGCAACACCCCAATTGCATAGGCTACCTTAAACAGTGATGCTCTGTAGCAAATAGGCTGAGCCCAGACCTTCCAACAGACACCGACACAGCTGGCTGCACACCCAGCACATTGGACCCGCCACTGCCTTAGGCCACCATCCATTCCCAACCTGGGTTTTCAGTCATCGGAACCTAGACCTTATCTCCAATCCCTGCACAGGGGGAAAACCTGATGCCCAAGTCAGAACCCCTCCTTCCCCATGGCAAGAAACCTTGCTGCTGGCAGTGAGTCAAACCTTCAGTGTAGGAGAAAACGGCATGGCCCATGAGGCCACGCCCAAGCGTGAGGGCCGCCTTGGGCACAAACACACATTGTGACCCTCAGTGTGAGTACCTTATTCAAGTAACGCCTCTCAGTGACTAAACCAAGAGCCCGCATATGTGGCTTGCCATGCCCATAGGCACCCAGGACTAACTAGATGGTGTGTATTCCAGTTGAGGGAACCCACTGCTGTGCTCTAGAGTCCCTCTCCTGGGAGGTCCCCTGTGGCAGAAAACAGTACTCTTCATTCCCACAGAATGAACACAAACACTTGGGAGCTTGGACAATCCCCCGAGAGGAAGGCTCTTCCTCGGCCTCTGAGACAACCCCTACCCTGACCGGACACTGTAAACGCAACACCCAGAGACAAAATCCTGAGTGACTGCCTCCCACTTGCCCTACTTTGATTTCCAGAGGATCTCCCCTCACGGACTAGAGATCAGGCCTGTCCTTACATTGGCCCCTAGCTGAGCCAAGTTTCCTTTTTCAGACATCTGTCCCCACAGCCCTGGCAAACACAGCCTCTAGGCTGGGTCCTCTGGAGCCATACCACAGGACCGTGCCTGCTCTCTCCTGGGAAACTGTGTCCATTCCTTTGGCCACACACCTCCAGAATATGAGAAACCTCAAGGCCTCCGAGGACATCCCACTACTGGGAGCCTCACTGGACTCACAGGGGCATTCGGACACAAGCTGAGCAGCTACATCCATGAATGCATGCACACAGATGTCAACAGAGATAGAAGGTTGAGCCGGACAGGCCTTTAGGCCGTAGTCTCAACTCTTGCTTTGGTTTCCATGTGTCACTCCTCAGAGGCTTTGGTTCGAAGAACAGGGTATGGGGCTTTCCTGAGGCACGGAACAGAACTCCTCTCGTCTCCACATGGGAAGTTTCCTTGTTGGAGCCGTGTCAAACACCTCATGTTGGAGAATCCTGCAGAGTCCCTTAGCCACCTCCACATTCCAAGGTCTCCCAGGCCACCAAGCCACAGTAGGACTCATCTTCAGGAGAGTCCATTTCAACTCTCCCCTCTGGGTAGCTCACCCAGGAGCCCGCAGATTGAGCCTGCCTTGTCCTGACTAAAGAGTGGGAATATGAGGTGGCGTTCCCAGGCATCCATGCTTAGACACCTGTTCTCGAGTCTTTCCATATGGGGCCTCTTGAAACCATCCAATAGGACTCGACTGTCGTGCAGAAGGTAACCTTCAGTTTTGGAGCAGTTCACAAATCCCATCGTAGGCAAAACTTTCTGGCCTCATGAAGCCCCCACACCCTTCAGGAAGAGGCCATGCTGGACAAGAACTCTAGCCTGAGGCACGTCTCATAGTTGACATGACCTCAGTGCAGGAGATCTCGATTCAGCCTCTGCAGAGTGGGCCTGCCGTGCCCTCGGTCCCAAACCTCACGCTAGCTTGTGTTTTCAGACTTCCTTCCTCACACTCCTGGCAAACAAGCCCTCCGGACTAGGAACTCCAGAACCAAAACCCAGCCCAGTGTCTGCCCAACGGAAGAAAAACGTTTCCCTGTGGGGCTCTCGAGAAAACCCAGATGAGGATCAACCTGTTCGGGCCTCGACGGTACCCGAACTGGATAGGCAGCTCTGGGCACTCATGCTCTGCCTGACACAGCCTGAAGCCAGACGTCCAGACAGACAAGGAGACAGCTGGCCGCACACCCAGCACTTCGGACACGCCATGTTCTTATGCCGTCACCTCATCCTAACCTTGGTTTTCAGATATCTGAACCTAGACATTATATCAATTCTCCACACAGCTGGGTATAGCAAGCACAAAACAGAACTCCTCCTTCCCCATGGCTGTCAAGCTTGCTCTTGGCATGGAGTCACACCTTCAGGGTGGGAGAAACCTTCATGGCCCCTGATGCCACGCCCAAACTTGAGTGCTGCTTGGGTACAAATTCACACTGTGACCCTCAGCATGAGCCCCATGTCAAAGAAAGGCCTGTCAGGGCCTGGACCAAGAGCCCACATATGGGGCTTGCCAAGCCCCTATGCACCCAATCCTCACCACGGTTTCAATTTTCCAGTCGCCCCGCCCGTACCTGGAGCTCTGCTCTGGAATCCCTTTCTTGGAGAGACCCATGAGCCAGACAACACGACTCCACCCTTCCCACAAAATGACCCCAAACTCTTGGGAGCTGGGACAAATCCCCAGAGAGGGATACTCGTCCACAGTACCTGAGGCCACCGCTCCAATCCACGGCTATCCCGGACACAACATCCAGAGACAAAAGCCTGAAGGAACGCCTCCCACCCGCCCTAGTTTCAGAGGCCCAGGAGCTCCCTCTCGGGCTGTACATCCGGCCGACCATACCCTAGGCGCCACTCATAAGCTGAGTTTGTGTATTCAGACTTCTGTGCCCACAGCCTGGACCCACACAACATCCAGGCTAGGGCCTCTGGACCAAACAGCGAAAGATTGTGCCTGCCCTCTCCAAGGAAAGCGTGCACAATCCATTGACCACAAACCTACATGTTAGGGAAAAGCTCCAAGGTCCCTGAGGCCATCAATATTATAGGCGACCCTGGACTAGAGGGGCTCTCTGACACCAGCGGAGCAACTATCTCCACTTAGACTCTCAGACAGTGTCCCCAGAGACAGAAGGTTGAAATGGACAGGCCCCCAGGCCCTAATCTGAACCTTAGCTTTGGTTTCCATGTTTCCGTTCTCAGAGGACTGTTTTCGTAGACCAGCACATGGGGCTTTTCTGAGGCACCAAACCAAACCTCTCTCATCTCCACATGGGCAGCTTTCTTACTGGGATGTATCAAACACTTCAGGTAGGAGAGTTCCGCAGGGCCACTGAACAACCAGCACATTCCAAGGTCTCCATGGACCCAAACGCACATTATGACGCATCGTCAGGAGAGGCCATTTCAACTCAGCCCCCTGGGTCGCGTGTTCCAGAGGCAGCAGATCAAACATATCTTGTCGCTAATAGCCAATGGGAATGCGAGGCATGCTGTACAGGGATCCATCCTTCGAACCCTGCTCTCCAGTCCTTCCATATGGTATGTCCTGGAGCCATGCAACAGGACTCGATTATCCCGCTGAAGGAAACCTTGTGGTTTGGGGCAACCTCCAAACTCAGCGTGGGAAAACTTCCTTGGCCTCATGAGGCCCCCACTTCATGAAGGTGCCATCATGGACACATACTCCAGCCTCAGCCAACGTCTGATCCTCAGCCTGACTTCAGATGCAGGAGATTTTGATTCAGCCTCTGCAGAGTGGGCCTGCTCGGCCCTTGGCTCCAATCCTCACACTAGCTTGTGTTTTCAGACTTCCGTCCTCACACTCCTGGCCCACAAACCCTCCCTAGTGTGAATTCTGGGGCCACAATGAAGCACTGTGCCTGCCTCCCAGGAGAAAAACATTGTCTATGGCGCTGCCCAGAGACCCCAAATGAGGATCAATCTGCTTGGCCCTCGGCAACACCCCAATTGCATAGGCTACCTTAAACAGTGATGCTCTGTCGCAAATAGCCTGAGCCCAGACCTTCCAACAGACACCGACACAGCTGGCTGCACACCCAGCACATTGGACCCGCCACTGCCTTAGGCCACCATCCATTCCCAACCTGGGTTTTCAGTCATCAGAACCTAGACCTTATCTCCAATCCCTGCACAGGGGGAACCTGATGCACAAGTCAGAACCCCTCCTTACCCATGGCAAGTAACCTTGCTGCTGGCAGTGAGTCAAACCTTCAGTGTAGGAGAAAACGGCATGGCCCATGAGGCCACGCCCAAGCGTGAGGGCCGCCTTGGGCACAAACACACATTGTGACCCTCAGCGTGAGTACCTTATTCAAGTAACGCCTCTCAGTGACTGGACCAAGAGCCCGCATATGTGGCTTGCCATGCCCATAGGCACCCAGGACTAACTAGATGGTGTGTATTCCAGTTGAGGGAACCCACTGCTGTGCTCTAGAGTCCCTCTCCTGGGGGTCCCCTGTGGCAGGAAACAGTACTCTTCATTCCCACAGAATGAACACAAATACTTGGGAGCTTGGACAATCCCCCGAGAGGAAGGCTCTTCCTCGGCCTCTGAGACAACCCCTACCCT
The DNA here is from genome assembly GCF_964662115.1 of Mustela nivalis. NCBI lineage: Eukaryota > Metazoa > Chordata > Mammalia > Carnivora > Mustelidae > Mustela > Mustela nivalis. The sequence goes on along the minus strand of NW_028134258.1, from coordinate 56,249 downwards.
GGCCGGACACTGTAAACGCAACACCCAGAGACAAAATCCTGAGTGACTGCCTCCCACTTGCCCTACTTTGATTTCCAGAGGATCTCCCCTCACGGACTAGAGATCAGGCCTGCCATTACATTGGCCCCTAGCTGAGCCAAGTTTGCTTTTTCAGACATCTGTCCCCACAGCCCTGGCAAACACAGCCTCTAGGCTGGGTCCTCTGGAGCCATACCACAGGACCGTGCCTGCTCTCTCCTGGGAAACTGTGTCCATTCCTTTGGCCACACACCTCCAGAATATGAGAAACCTCAAGGCCTCCGTGGACATCCCACTACTGGGAGCCTCACTGGACTCACAGGGGCATTCGGACACATCTGAGCAGCTACATCCATGAATGCATGCACACAGATGTCAACAGAGATAGAAGGTTGAGCCGGACAGGCCTTTAGGCCCTAGTCTCATCTCTTGCTTTGGTTTCCAGGTGTCACTCCTCAGAGGCTTTGGTTCGAAGAACAGGGTATGGGGCTTTCCTGAGGCACGGAACAGAACTCCTCTCGTCTCCACATGGGAAGTTGCCTTGTTGGAGCCGTGTCAAACACCTCATGTTGGAGAATCCTGCAGAGTCCCTGAGCCACCTCCACATTCCAAGGTCTCCCATGCCACCAAGCCTCAGTAGGACTCATCTTCAGGAGAGTCCATTTCAACTCTCCCCTCTGGGTAGCTCACCCAGGAGCCCGCAGATTGAACCTGCCTTGTCCTGACTAAAGAGTGGGAATATGAGGTGGCGTTCCCAGGCATCCATGCTTAGACACCTGCTCTCGAGTCTTTCCATATGGGGCCTCTTGGAACCATCCAATAGACTCGACTGTCTTGCAGAAGGTAACCTTCAGTTTTGGAGCAGTTCACAAATCCAATCGTAGCCAAAACTTTCTGGCCTCATGAAGCCTCCACACCCTTCAGGAAGAGGCCATGCTGGACAAGAACTCTAGCCTGAGGCACGTCTCATAGTTGACATGACCTCAGTGCAGGAGATCTCGATTCAGCCTCTGCAGAGTGGGTCTGCCGTGCCCTCGGTCCCAAACCTCACGCTAGCTTGTGTTTTCAGACTTCCTTCCTCACACTCCTGGCAAACAAGCCCTCCGGACTAGGAACTCCAGAACCAAAACCCAGCCCAGTGTCTGCCCAACGGAAGAAAAACGTTTCCCTGTGGGGCTCTCGAGAAAACCCAGATGAGGATCAACCTGCTCGGGCCTCGACGGCACCCGAACTGGATAGGCTGCCTGGGCACTCATGCTCTGCCTGACACAGCCTGAAGCCAGACGTCCAGACAGACAAGGAGACAGCTGGCCGCACACCCAGCACTTCGGACACGCCATGTTCTTATGCCGTCACCTCATCCTAACCTTGGTTTTCAGATATCTGAACCTAGACATTATATCAATTCTCCACACAGCTGGGTATAGCAAGCACAAAACAGAACTCCTCCTTCCCCATGGCTGTCAAGCTTGCTCTTGGCATGGAGTCACACCTTCAGGGTGGGAGAAACCTTCATGGCCCCTGATGCCACACCCAAACTTGAGTGCTGCTTGGGTACAAATTCACACTGTGACCCTCAGCATGAGCCCCATGTCAAAGAAAGGCCTGTCAGGGCCTGGACCAAGAGCCCACATATGGGGCTTGCCAAGCCCCTATGCACCCAATCCTCACCACGGTTTCAATTTTCCAGTCGCCCCGCCCGTACCTGGAGCTCTGCTCTGGAATCCCTTTCTTGGAGAGACCCATGAGCCAGACAACACGACTCCACCCTTCCCACAAAATGACCCCAAACTCTTGGGAGCTGGGACAAATCCCCAGAGAGGGATACTCGTCCACAGTACCTGAGGCCACCGCTCCAATCCACGGCTATCCCGGACACAACATCCAGAGACAAAAGCCTGAAGGAACGCCTCCCACCCGCCCTAGTTTCAGAGGCCCAGGAGCTCCCTCTCGGGCTGTACATCCGGCCGACCATACCCTAGGCGCCACTCATAAGCTGAGTTTGTGTATTCAGACTTCTGTGCCCACAGCCTGGACCCACACAACATCCAGGCTAGGGCCTCTGGACCAAACAGCGAAAGATTGTGCCTGCCCTCTCCAAGGAAAGCGTGCACAATCCATTGACCACAAACCTACATGTTAGGGAAAAGCTCCAAGGTCCCTGAGGCCATCAATATTATAGGCGACCCTGGACTAGAGGGGCTCTCTGACACCAGCGGAGCAACTATCTCCACTTAGACTCTCAGACAGTGTCCCCAGAGACAGAAGGTTGAAATGGACAGGCCCCCAGGCCCTAATCTGAACCTTAGCTTTGGTTTCCATGTTTCCGTTCTCAGAGGACTGTTTTCGTAGACCAGCACATGGGGCTTTTCTGAGGCACCAAACCAAACCTCTCTCATCTCCACATGGGCAGCTTTCTTACTGGGATGTATCAAACACTTCAGGTAGGAGAGTTCCGCAGGGCCACTGAACAACCAGCACATTCCAAGGTCTCCATGGACCCAAACGCACATTATGACGCATCGTCAGGAGAGGCCATTTCAACTCAGCCCCCTGGGTCGCGTGTTCCAGAGGCAGCAGATCAAACATATCTTGTCGCTAATAGCCAATGGGAATGCGAGGCATGCTGTACAGGGATCCATCCTTCGAACCCTGCTCTCCAGTCCTTCCATATGGTATGTCCTGGAGCCATGCAACAGGACTCGATTATCCCGCTGAAGGAAACCTTGTGGTTTGGGGCAACCTCCAAACTCAGCGTGGGAAAACTTCCTTGGCCTCATGAGGCCCCCACTTCATGAAGGTGCCATCATGGACACATACTCCAGCCTCAGCCAACGTCTGATCCTCAGCCTGACTTCAGATGCAGGAGATTTTGATTCAGCCTCTGCAGAGTGGGCCTGCTCGGCCCTTGGCTCCAATCCTCACACTAGCTTGTGTTTTCAGACTTCCGTCCTCACACTCCTGGCCCACAAACCCTCCCTAGTGTGAATTCTGGGGCCACAATGAAGCACTGTGCCTGCCTCCCAGGAGAAAAACATTGTCTATGGCGCTGCCCAGAGACCCCAAATGAGGATCAATCTGCTTGGCCCTCGGCAACACCCCAATTGCATAGGCTACCTTAAACAGTGATGCTCTGTCGCAAATAGCCTGAGCCCAGACCTTGCAACAGACACCGACACAGCTGGCTGCACACCCAGCACATTGGACCCGCCACTGCCTTAGGCCACCATCCATTCCCAACCTGGGTTTTCAGTCATCAGAACCTAGACCTTATCTCCAATCCCTGCACAGGGGGAACCTGATGCACAAGTCAGAACCCCTCCTTACCCATGGCAAGTAACCTTGCTGCTGGCAGTGAGTCAAACCTTCAGTGTAGGAGAAAACGGCATGGCCCATGAGGCCACGCCCAAGCGTGAGGGCCGCCTTGGGCACAAACACACATTGTGACCCTCAGCGTGAGTACCTTATTCAAGTAACGCCTCTCAGTGACTGGACCAAGAGCCCGCATATGTGGCTTGCCATGCCCATAGGCACCCAGGACTAACTAGATGGTGTGTATTCCAGTTGAGGGAACCCACTGCTGTGCTCTAGAGTCCCTCTCCTGGGGGTCCCCTGTGGCAGGAAACAGTACTCTTCATTCCCACAGAATGAACACAAATACTTGGGAGCTTGGACAATCCCCCGAGAGGAAGGCTCTTCCTCGGCCTCTGAGACAACCCCTACCCTGGCCGGACACTGTAAACGCAACACCCAGAGACAAAATCCTGAGTGACTGCCTCCCACTTGCCCTACTTTGATTTCCAGAGGATCTCCCCTCACGGACTAGAGATCAGGCCTGCCATTACATTGGCCCCTAGCTGAGCCAAGTTTGCTTTTTCAGACATCTGTCCCCACAGCCCTGGCAAACACAGCCTCTAGGCTGGGTCCTCTGGAGCCATACCACAGGACCGTGCCTGCTCTCTCCTGGGAAACTGTGTCCATTCCTTTGGCCACACACCTCCAGAATATGAGAAACCTCAAGGCCTCCGTGGACATCCCACTACTGGGAGCCTCACTGGACTCACAGGGGCATTCGGACACATCTGAGCAGCTACATCCATGAATGCATGCACACAGATGTCAACAGAGATAGAAGGTTGAGCCGGACAGGCCTTTAGGCCCTAGTCTCATCTCTTGCTTTGGTTTCCAGGTGTCACTCCTCAGAGGCTTTGGTTCGAAGAACAGGGTATGGGGCTTTCCTGAGGCACGGAACAGAACTCCTCTCGTCTCCACATGGGAAGTTGCCTTGTTGGAGCCGTGTCAAACACCTCATGTTGGAGAATCCTGCAGAGTCCCTGAGCCACCTCCACATTCCAAGGTCTCCCATGCCACCAAGCCTCAGAAGGACTCATCTTCAGGAGAGTCCATTTCAACTCTCCCCTCTGGGTAGCTCACCCAGGAGCCCGCAGATTGAACCTGCCTTGTCCTGACTAAAGAGTGGGAATATGAGGTGGCGTTCCCAGGCATCCATGCTTAGACACCTGCTCTCGAGTCTTTCCATATGGGGCCTCTTGGAACCATCCAATAGACTCGACTGTCTTGCAGAAGGTAACCTTCAGTTTTGGAGCAGTTCACAAATCCAATCGTAGCCAAAACTTTCTGGCCTCATGAAGCCTCCACACCCTTCAGGAAGAGGCCATGCTGGACAAGAACTCTAGCCTGAGGCACGTCTCATAGTTGACATGACCTCAGTGCAGGAGATCTCGATTCAGCCTCTGCAGAGTGGGTCTGCCGTGCCCTCGGTCCCAAACCTCACGCTAGCTTGTGTTTTCAGACTTCCTTCCTCACACTCCTGGCAAACAAGCCCTCCGGACTAGGAACTCCAGAACCAAAACCCAGCCCAGTGTCTGCCCAACGGAAGAAAAACGTTTCCCTGTGGGGCTCTCCAGAAAACCCAGATGAGGATCAACCTGCTCGGGCCTCGACGGCACCCGAACTGGATAGGCTGCCTGGGCACTCATGCTCTGCCTGACACAGCCTGAAGCCAGACGTCCAGACAGACAAGGAGACAGCTGGCCGCACACCCAGCACTTCGGACACGCCATGGTCTTATGCCGTCACCTCATCCTAACCTTGGTTTTCAGATATCTGAACCTAGACATTATATCAATTCTCCACACAGCTGGGTATAGCAAGCACAAAACAGAACTCCTCCTTCCCCATGGCTGTCAAGCTTGCTCTTGGCATGGAGTCACACCTTCAGGGTGGGAGAAACCTTCATGGCCCCTGATGCCACGCCCAAACTTGAGTGCTGCTTGGGCACAAATTCACACTGTGACCCTCAGCATGAGCCCCATGTCAAAGAAAGGCCTGTCAGGGCCTGGACCAAGAGCCCACATATGGGGCTTGCCAAGCCCCTATGCACCCAATCCTCACCACGGTTTCAATTTTCCAGTCGCCCCGCCCGTACCTGGAGCTCTGCTCTGGAATCCCTTTCTTGGAGAGACCCATGAGCCAGACAACACGACTCCACCCTTCCCACAAAATGACCCCAAACTCTTGGGAGCTGGGACAAATCCCCAGAGAGGGATACTCGTCCACAGTACCTGAGGCCACCGCTCCAATCCACGGCTATCCCGGACACAACATCCAGAGACAAAAGCCTGAAGGAACGCCTCCCACTCGCCCTAGTTTCAGAGGCCCAGGAGCTCCCTCTCGGGCTGTACATCCGGCCGGCCATACCCTAGGCGCCACTCATAAGCTGAGTTTGTGTATTCAGACTTCTGTGCCCACAGCCTGGACCCACACAACATCCAGGCTAGGGCCTCTGGAACAAACAGCGAAAGATTGTGCCTGCCCTCTCCAAGGAAAGCGTGCACAATCCATTGACCACAAACCTACAGGTTAGTGAAAAGCTCCAAGGTCCCTGAGGCCATCAATATTATAGGCCACCCTGGACTAAGAGGGGCTCTCTGACACCAGCGGAGCAACTATCTCCACTTACACTCTCAGACAGTGTCCCCAGAGACAGAAGGTTGAAATGGACAGGCCCCCAGGCCCTAATCTGAACCTTAGCTTTGGTTTCCATGTTTCCGTTCTCAGAGGACTGTTTTCGTAGACCAGCACATGGGGCTTTTCTGAGGCACCAAACCAAACCTCTCTCATCTCCACATGGGCAGCTTTCTTACTGGGATGTATCAAACACTTCAGGTAGGAGAGTTCCGCAGGGCCACTGAACAACCAGCACATTCCAAGGTCTCCATGGACCCAAACGCACATTATGACGCATCGTCAGGAGAGGCCATTTCAACTCAGCCCCCTGGGTCGCGTGTTCCAGAGGCAGCAGATCAAACATATCTTGTCGCTAATAGCCATTGGGAATGCGAGGCATGCTGTACAGGGATCCATCCTTCGAACCCTGCTCTCCAGTCCTTCCATATGGTATGTCCTGGAGCCATGCAACAGGACTCGAATGTCCCGCAGAAGGAAACCTTGTGGTTTGGGGCAACCTCCAAACTCAGCGTGGGAAAACTTCCTTGGCCTCATGAGGCCCCCACTTCATGAAGGTGCCATCATGGACACATACTCCAGCCTCAGCCAACGTCTGATCCTCAGCCTGACTTCAGATGCAGGAGATTTTGATTCAGCCTCTGCAGAGTGGGCCTGCTCGGCCCTTGGCTCCAATCCTCACACTAGCTTGTGTTTTCAGACTTCCGTCCTCACACTCCTGGCCCACCAACCCTCCCTACTGGGAATTCTGGGGCCACAATGAAGCACTGTGCCTGCCTCCCAGGAGAAAAACATTGTCTATGGCGCTGCCCAGAGACCCCAAATGAGGATCAATCTGCTTGGCCCTCGGCAACACCCCAATTGCATAGGCTACCTTAAACAGTGATGCTCTGTCGCAAATAGCCTGAGCCCAGACCTTGCAACAGACACCGACACAGCTGGCTGCACACCCAGCACATTGGACCCGCCACTGCCTTAGGCCACCATCCATTCCCAACCTGGGTTTTCAGTCATCGGAACCTAGACCTTATCTCCAATCCCTGCACAGGGGGGAACCTGATGCACAAGTCAGAACCCCTCCTTCCCCCTGGCAAGAAACCTTGCTGCTGGCAGTGAGTCAAACCTTCAGTGTAGGAGAAAACGGCATGGCCCATGAGGCCACGCCCAAGCGTGAGGGCCGCCTTGGGCACAAACACACATTGTGACCCTCAGCGTGAGTACCTTATTCAAGTAACGCCTCTCAGTGACTGGACCAAGAGCCCGCATATGTGGCTTGCCATGCCCATAGGCACCCAGGACTAACTAGATGGTGTGTATTCCAGTTGAGGGAACCCACTGCTGTGCTCTAGAGTCCCTCTCCTGGGGGGTCCCCTGTGGCAGAAAACAGTACTCTTCATTCCCACAGAATGAACACCAACACTTGGGAGCTTGGACAATCCCCCGAGAGGAAGGCTCTTCCTCGGCCTCTGAGACAACCCCTACCCTGACCGGACACTGTAAACGCAACACCCAGAGACAAAATCCTGAGTGACTGCCTCCCACTTGCCCTACTTTGATTTCCAGAGGATCTCCCCTCACGGACTAGAGATCAGGCCTGCCATTACATTGGCCCCTAGCTGAGCCAAGTTTGCTTTTTCAGACATCTGTCCCCACAGCCCTGGCAAACACAGCCTCTAGCCTGGGTCCTCTGGAGCCATACCACAGGACCGTGCCTGCTCTCTCCTGGGAGACTGTGTCCATTCCTTTGGCCACACACCTCCAGAATATGAGAAACCTCAAGGCCTCCGAGGACATCCCACTACTGGGAGCCTCACTGGACTCACAGGGGCATTCGGACACAAGCTGAGCAGCTACATCCATGAATGCATGCACACAGATGTCAACAGAGATAGAAGGTTGAGCCGGACAGGCCTTTAGGCCGTAGTCTCAACTCTTGCTTTGGTTTCCAGGTGTCACTCCTCAGAGGCTTTGGTTCGAAGAACAGGGTATGGGGCTTACCTGAGGCACGGAACAGAACTCCTCTCGTCTCCACATGGGAAGTTGCCTTGTTGGAGCCGTGTCAAACACCTCATGTTGGAGAATCCTGCAGAGTCCCTGAGCCACCTCCACATTCCAAGGTCTCCCAGGCCACCAAGCCACAGTAGGACTCATCTTCAGGAGAGTCCATTTCAACTCTCCCCTCTGGGTAGCTCACCCAGGAGCCCGCAGATTGAGCCTGCCTTGTCCTGACTAAAGAGTGGGAATATGAGGTGGCGTTCCCAGGCATCCATGCTTAGACACCTGCTCTCGAGTCTTTCCATATGAGGCCTCTTGGAACCATCCAATAGGACTCGACTGTCGTGCAGAAGGTAACCTTCAGTTTTGGAGCAGTTCACAAATCCCATCGTAGCCAAAACTTTCTGGCCTCATGAAGCCCCCACACCCTTCAGGAAGAGGCCATGCTGGACAAGAACTAGAGCCTGAGGCACGTCTCATAGTTGACATGACCTCAGTGCAGGAGATCTCGATTCAGCCTCTGCAGAGTGGGTCTGCCGTGCCCTCGGTCCCAAACCTCACGCTAGCTTGTGTTTTCAGACTTCCTTCCTCACACTCCTGGCAAACAAGCCCTCCGGACTAGGAACTCCAGAACCAAAACCCAGCCCAGTGTCTGCCCAACGGAAGAAAAACGTTTCCCTGTGGGGCTCTCCAGAAAACCCAGATGAGGATCAACCTGCTCGGGCCTCGACGGCACCCGAACTGGATAGGCTGCTCTGGGCACTCATGCTCTGCCTGACACAGCCTGAAGCCAGACGTCCAGACAGACAAGGAGACAGCTGGCCGCACACCCAGCACTTCGGACACGCCATGGTCTTATGCCGTCACCTCATCCTAACCTTGGTTTTCAGATATCTGAACCTAGACATTATATCAATTCTCCACACAGCTGGGTATAGCAAGCACAAAACAGAACTCCTCCTTCCCCATGGCTGTCAAGCTTGCTCTTGGCATGCAGTCACACCTTCAGGGTGGGAGAAACCTTCATGGCCCCTGATGCCACGCCCAAACTTGAGTGCTGCTTGGGCACAAATTCACACTGTGACCCTCAGCATGAGCCCCATGTCAAAGAAAGGCCTGTCAGGGCCTGGACCAAGAGCCCACATATGGGGCTTGCCAAGCCCCTATGCACCCAATTCTCACCACGGTTTCAATTTTCCAGTCGCCCCGCCCGTACCTGGAGCTCTGCTCTGGAATCCCTTTCTTGGAGAGACCCATGAGCCAGACAACACGACTCCACCCTTCCCACAAAATGACCCCAAACTCTTGGGAGCTGGGACAAATCCCCAGAGAGGGATACTCGTCCACAGTACCTGAGCCCACCGCTCCAATCCACGGCTATCCCGGACACAACATCCAGAGACAAAAGCCTGAAGGAACGCCTCCCACTCGCCCTAGTTTCAGAGGCCCAGGAGCTCCCTCTCGGGCTGTACATCCGGCCGGCCATACCCTAGGCGCCACTCATAAGCTGAGTTTGTGTATTCAGACTTCTGTGCCCACAGCCTGGACCCACACAACATCCAGGCTAGGGCCTCTGGACCAAACAGCAAAAGATTGTGCCTGCCCTCTCCAAGGAAAGCGTGCCCAATCCATTGACCACAAACCTACAGGTTAGGGAAAAGCTCCAAGGTCCCTGAGGCCATCAATAGTATAGGCCACCCTGGACTAAGAGGGGCTCTCTGACACCAGTGGAGCAACTATCTCCACTTAGACTCTCAGACAGTGTCCCAGAGACAGAAGGTTGAAATGGACAGGCCCCCATGCCCTAATCTGAACCTTAGCTTTGGTTTCCATGTTTCCGTTCTCAGAGGACTGTTTTCGTAGACCAGCACATGGGGCTTTTCTGAGGCACCAAACCAAACATCTCTCATCTCCACATGGGCAGCTTTCTTACTGGGATGTATCAAACACTTCAGGTAGGAGAGTTCCGCAGGGCCACTGAACAACCAGCACATTCCAAGGTCTCCATGGACCCAAACGCACATTATGACGCATCGTCAGGAGAGGCCATTTCAACTCAGCCCCCTGGGTCGCGTGTTCCAGAGGCAGCAGATCAAACATATCTTGTCGCTAATAGCCAATGGGAATGCGAGGCATGCTGTACAGGGATCCATCCTTCGAACCCTGCTCTCCAGTCCTTCCATATGGTATGTCCTGGAGCCATGCAACAGGACTCGAATGTCCCTCAGAAGGAAACCTTGTGGTTTGGGGCAACCTCCAAACTCAGCGTGGGAAAACTTCCTTGGCCTCATGAGGCCCCCACTTCATGAAGGTGCCATCATGGACACATACTCCAGCCTCAGCCAACGTCTGATCCTCAGCCTGACTTCAGATGCAGGAGATTTTGATTCAGCCTCTGCAGAGTGGGCCTGCTCGGCCCTTGGCTCCAATCCTCACACTAGCTTGTGTTTTCAGACTTCCGTCCTCACACTCCTGGCCCACAAACCCTCCCTACTGGGAATTCTGGGGCCACAATGAAGCACTGTGCCTGCCTCCCAGGAGAAAAACATTGTCTATGGCGCTGCCCAGTGACCCCAAATGAGGATCAATCTGCTTGGCCCTCGGCAACACCCCAATTGCATAGGCTACCTTAAACAGTGATGCTCTGTCGCAAATAGCCTGAGCCCAGACCTTCCCACAGACACCGACACAGCTGGCTGCACACCCAGCACATTGGACCCGCCACTGCCTTAGGCCACCATCCATTCCCAACCTGGGTTTTCAGTCATCGGAACCTAGACCTTATCTCCAATCCCTGCACAGGGGGGAACCTGATGCACAAGTCAGAACCCCTCCTTCCCCATGGCAAGAAACCTTGCTGCTGGCAGTGAGTCAAACCTTCAGTGTAGGAGAAAACGGCATGGCCCATGAGGCCACGCCCAAGCGTGAGGGCCGCCTTGGGCACAAACACACATTGTGACCCTCAGCGTGAGTACCTTATTCAAGTAACGCCTCTCAGTGACTGGACCAAGAGCCCGCATATGTGGCTTGCCATGCCCATAGGCACCCAGGACTAACTAGATGGTGTGTATTCCAGTTGAGGGAACCCACTGCTGTGCTCTAGAGTCCCTCTCCTGGGGGGTCCCCTGTGGCAGAAAACAGTACTCTTCATTCCCACAGAATGAACACCAGCACTTGGGAGCTTGGACAATCCCCCGAGAGGAAGGCTCTTCCTCGGCCTCTGAGACAACCCCTACCCTGACCGGACACTGTAAACGCAACACCCAGAGACAAAATCCTGAGTGACTGCCTCCCACTTGCCCTAATTTGATTTCCAGAGGATCTCCCCTCACGGACTAGAGATCAGGCCTGCCATTACATTGGCCCCTAGCTGAGCCAAGTTTGCTTTTTCAGACATCTGTCCCCACAGCCCTGGCAAACACAGCCTCTAGGCTGGGTCCTCTGGAGCCATACCACAGGACCGTGCCTGCTCTCTCCTGGGAAACTGTGAACATTCCTTTGGCCACAGATATGAGAAACCTCAAGGCCTCCGAGGACATCCCACTACTGGGAGCCTCACTGGATTCACAGGGGCATTCGGACACAGGCTGAGCAGCTACATCCATGAATGCATGCACACAGATGTCAACAGAGATAGAAGGTTGAGCCGGACAGGCCTTTAGGCCGTAGTCTCAACTCTTGCTTTGGTTTCCAGGTGTCACTCCTCAGAGGCTTTGGTTCGAAGAACAGGGTATGGGGCTTTCCTGAGGCACGGAATAGAACTCCTCTCGTCTCCACATGGGAAGTTGCCTTGTTGGAGCCGTGTCAAACACCTCATGTTGGAGAATCCTACAGAGTCCCTGAGCCACCTCCACATTCCAAGGTCTCCCAGGCCACCAAGCCACAGTAGGACTCATCTTCAGGAGAGTCCATTTCAACTCTCCCCTCTGGGTAGCTCACCCAGGAGCCCGCAGATTGAGCCTGCCTTCTCCTGACTAAAGAGTGGGAATATGAGGTGGCGTTCCCAGGCATCCATGCTTAGACTCCTGCTCTCGAGTCTTTCCATATGGGGCCTCTTGGAACCATCCAATAGGACTCGACTGTCGTGCAGAAGGTAACCTTCAGTTTTGGAGCAGTTCACAAATCCCATCGTAGCCAATACTTTCTGGCCTCATGAAGCCCCCACACCCTTCAGGAAGAGGCCATGCTGGACAAGAACTCTAGCCTGAGGCACGTCTCATAGTTGACATGACCTCAGTGCAGGAGATCTTGATTCAGCCTCTGCAGAGTGGGTCTTTCGTGCCCTCGATCCCAAACCTCACGCTAGCTTGTGTTTTCAGACTTCCTTCCTCACACTCCTGGCAAACAAGCCCTCCGGACTAGGAACTCCAGAACCAAAACCCAGCCCAGTGTCTGCCCAATGGAAGAAAAACGTTTCCCTGTGGGGCTCTCGTCTCCACATGGGAAGTTGCCTTGTTGGAGCCGTGTCAAACACCTCATGTTGGAGAATCCTGCAGAGTCCCTGAGCCTCCTCCACATTCCAAGGTCTCCCAGGCCACCAAGCCACAGTAGGACTCATCTTCAGGAGAGTCCATTTCAACTCTCCCCTCTGGGTAGCTCACCCAGGAGCCCGCAGATTGAGCCTGCCTTGTCCTGACTAAAAAGTGGGAATATGAGGTGGCGTTTCCAGGCATCCATGCTTAGACACCTGCTCTCGAGTCTTTCCATATGGGGCCTCTTGGAACCATCCAATAGGACTCGACTGTCGTGCAGAAGGTAACCTTCAGTTTTGGAGCAGTTCACAAATCCCATCGTAGCCAAAACTTTCTGGCCTCATGAAGCCCCCACACCATTCAGGAAGAGGCCATGCTGGACAAGAACTCTAGCCTGAGGCACGTCTCATAGTTGACATGACCTCAGTGCAGGAGATCTCGATTCAGCCTCTGCAGAGTGGGCCTGACGTGCCCTCGGTCCCAAACCTCACGCAGCTTGTGTTTTCAGACTTCCTTCCTCACACTCCTGGCAAACAAGCCCTCCGGACTAGGAACGCCAGAACCAAAACCCAGCCCAGTGTCTGCCCAACGGAAGAAAAACGTTTCCCTGTGGGGCTCTCCAGAAAACCCAGATGAGGATCAACCTGCTCGGGCCTCGACGGTACCCGAACTGGATAGGCTGCTATGGGCACTCATGCTATGCCTGACACAGCCTCAAGCCAGACTTCCAGACAGACAAGGAGACAGCTGGCCGCACACCCAGCACTTCGGACACGCCATGGTCTTATGCCGTCACCTCATCCTAACCTTGGTTTTCAGATATCTGAACCTAGACATTATATCAATTCTCCACACAGCTGGGTATAGCAAGCACAAAACAGAACTCCTCCTTCCCCATGGCTGTCAAGCTTGCTCTTGGCATGGAGTCACACCTTCAGGGTGGGAGAAACCTTCATGGCCCCTGATGCCACGCCCAAACTTGAGTGCTGCTTGGGCACAAATTCACACTGTGACCCTCAGCATGAGCCCCATGTCAAAGAAAGGCCAGTCAGGGCCTGGAGCAAGAGCCCACATATGGGGCTTGCCAAGCCCCTATGCACCCAATTCTCACCACGGTTTCAATTTTCCAGTCGCCCCGCCCGTACCTGGAGCTCTGCTCTGGAATCCCTTTCTTGGAGAGACCCATGAGCCAGACAACACGACTCCACCCTTCCCACAAAATGACCCCAAACTCTTGGGAGCTGGGACAAATCCCCAGAGAGGGATACTCGTCCACAGTACCTGAGGCCACCGCTCCAATCCACGGCTATCCCGGACACAACATCCAGAGACAAAAGCCTGAAGGAACGCCTCCCACTCGCCCTTGTTTCAGAGGCCCAGGAGCTCCCTCTCGGGCTGTACATCCGGCCAGCCATACCCTAGGCGCCACTCATAAGCTGAGTTTGTGTATTCAGACTTCTGTGCCAACATCCTGGACCCACAGAACTTCCAGGCTAGGGCCTCTGGACCAAACAGCGAAAGATTGTGCCTGCCCTCTCCAAGGAAAGTGTGCCCAATCCATTGACCACAACCCTACAGGTTAGGGAAAAGCTCCAAGGTCCCTGAGGCCATCAATAGTATAGGCCACCCTGGACTAAGAGGGGCTCTCTGACACCAGCGGAGCAACTATCTCCACTTAGACTCTCAGACAGTGTCCCCAGAGACGGAAGGTTGAAATGGACAGGCCCCCAGGCCCTAATCTGAACCTTAGCTTTGGTTTCCATGTTTCCGTTATCAGAGGACTGTTTTCGTAGACCAGCACATCGGGCTTTTCTGAGGCACCAAACCAAACCTCTCTCATCTCCACATGGGCAGCTTTCTTACTGGGATGTATCAAACACTTCAGGTAGGAGAGTTCCGCAGGGCCACTGAACAACCAGCACATTCCAAGGTCTCCATGGACCCAAACGCACATTATGACGCATCCTCAGGAGAGGCCATTTCAACTCAGCCCCCTGGGTCGCGTGTTCCAGAGGCAGCAGATCAAACATATCTTGTCGCTAATAGCCAATGGGAATGCGAGGCATGCTGTACAGGGATCCATCCTTCGAACCCTGCTCTCCAGTCCTTCCATATGGTATGTCCTGGAGCCATGCAACAGGACTCGAATGTCCCGCAGAAGGAAACCTTGTGGTTTGGGGCAACCTCCAAACTCAGCGTGGGAAAACTTCCTTGGCCTCATGAGGCCCCCACTTCATGAAGGTGCCATCATGGACACATACTCCAGCCTCAGCCAACGTCTGATCCTCAGCCTGACTTCAGATGCAGGAGATTTTGATTCAGCCTCTGCAGAGTGGGCCTGCTCGGCCCTTGGCTCCAATCCTCACACTAGCTTGTGTTTTCAGACTTCCGTCCTCACAGTCCTGGCCCACCAACCCTCCCTACTGGGAATTCTGGGGCCACAATGAAGCACTGTGCCTGCCTCCCAGGAGAAAAACATTGTCTATGGCGCTGCCCAGAAACCCCAAATGAGGATCAAACTGCTTGGCCCTCGGCAACACCACAATTGCATAGGCTACCTTAAACAGTTATGCTCTGTCGCAAATAGCCTGAGCCCAGACCTTCCAACAGACACTGACACAGCTGGCTGCACACCCAGCACATTGGACCCGCCACTGCCTTAGGCCACCATCCATTCCCAACCTGGGTTTTCAGTCATCGGTACCTAGACCTTATCTCCAATCCCTGCACAGGGGGGAACCTGATGCACAAGTCAGAACCCCTCCTTCCCCATGGCAAGAAACCTTGCTGCTGGCAGTGAGTCAAACCTTCAGTGTAGGAGAAAACGGCATGGCCCATGAGGCCACGCCCAAGCGTGAGGGCCGCCTTGGGCACAAACACACATTGTGACCCTCAGCGTGAGTACCTTATTCAAGTAACGCCTCTCAGTGACTGGACCAAGAGCCCGCATATGTGGCTTGCCATGCCCATAGGCACCCAGGACTAACTAGATGGTGTGTATTCCTGTTGAGGGAACCCACTGCTGTGCTCTAGAGTCCCTCTCCTGGGGGGTCCCCTGTGGCAGAAAACAGTACTCTTCATTCCCACAGAATGAACACCAACACTTGGGAGCTTGGACAATCCCCCGAGAGGAAGGCTCTTCCTCGGCCTCAGAGACAACCCCTACCCTGACCGGACACTGTAAACGCAACACCCAGAGACAAAATCCTGAGTGACTGCCTCCCACTTGCCCTACTTTGATTTCCAGAGGATCTCCCCTCACGGACTAGAGATCAGGCCTGCCATTACAGTGGCCCCCTAGCTGAGCCAAGTTTGCTTTTTCAGACTTCTGTCCCCACAGCCCTGGCAAACACAGCCTCTAGGCTGGGTCCTCTGGAGCCATACCACAGGACCGTGCCTGCCCTCTCCTGGGAAACTGTGTCCATTCCTTTGGCCACACACCTCCAGAATATGAGAAACCTCAAGGCCTCCGAGGACATCCCACTACAGGGAGCCTCACTGGACTCACAGGGGCATTCAGACACAAGCTGAGCAGCTACATCCATGAATGCATGCACACAGATGTCAACAGAGATAGAAGGTTGAGCCGGACAGGCCTTTAGGCCGTAGTCTCAACTCTTGCTTTGGTTTCCAGGTGTCACTCCTCAGAGGCTTTGGTTCGAAGAACAGGGTATGGGGCTTTCCTGAGGCACGGAACAGAACTCCTCTCGTCTCCACATGGGAAGTTGCCTTGTTGGAGCCGTGTCAAACACCTCATGTTGGAGAATCCTGCAGAGTCCCTGAGCCTCCTCCACATTCCAAGGTCTCCCAGGCCACCAAGCCACAGTAGGACTCATCTTCAGGAGAGTCCATTTCAACTCTCCCCTCTGGGTAGCTCACCCAGGAGCCCGCAGATTGAGCCTGCCTTGTCCTGACTAAAAAGTGGGAATATGAGGTGGCGTTTCCAGGCATCCATGCTTAGACACCTGCTCTCGAGTCTTTCCATATGGGGCCTCTTGGAACCATCCAATAGGACTCGACTGTCGTGCAGAAGGTAACCTTCAGTTTTGGAGCAGTTCACAAATCCCATCGTAGCCAAAACTTTCTGGCCTCATGAAGCCCCCACACCCTTCAGGAAGAGGCCATGCAGGACAAGACCTCTAGCCTGAGGCACGTCTCATAGTTGACATGACCTCAGTGCAGGAGATCTCGATTCAGCCTCTGCAGAGTGGGCCTGACGTGCCCTCGGTCCCAAACCTCACGCAGCTTGTGTTTTCAGACTTCCTTCCTCACACTCCTGGCAAACAAGCCCTCCGGACTAGGAACGCCAGAACCAAAACCCAGCCCAGTGTCTGCCCAACGGAAGAAAAACGTTTCCCTGTGGGGCTCTCCAGAAAACCCAGATGAGGATCAACCTGCTCGGGCCTCGACGGTACCCGAACTGGATAGGCTGCTATGGGCACTCATGCTATGCCTGACACAGCCTCAAGCCAGACTTCCAGACAGACAAGGAGACAGCTGGCCGCACACCCAGCACTTCGGACACGCCATGGTCTTATGCCGTCACCTCATCCTAACCTTGGTTTTCAGATATCTGAACCTAGACATTATATCAATTCTCCACACAGCTGAGTATAGCAAGCACAAAGCAGAACTCCTCCTTCCCCATGGCTGTGAAGCTTGCTCTTGGCATGGAGTCACACCTTCAGGGTGGGAGAAACCTTCATGGCCCCTGATGCCACGCCCAAACTTGAGTGCTGCTTGGGCACAAATTCACACTGTGACCCTCAGCATGAGCCCCATGTCAAAGAAAGGCCTGTCAGGGCCTGGACCAAGAGCCCACATATGGGGCTTGCCAAGCCCCTATGCACCCAATTCTCACCACGGTTTCAATTTTCCAGTCGCCCCGCCCGTACCTGGAGCTCTGCTCTGGAATCCCTTTCTTGGAGAGACCCATGAGCCAGACAACACGACTCCACCCTTCCCACAAAATGACCCCAAACTCTTGGGAGCTGGGACAAATCCCCAGAGAGGGATACTCGTCCACAGTACCTGAGGCCACCGCTCCAATCCACGGCTATCCCGGACACAACATCCAGAGACAAAAGCCTGAAGGAACGCCTCCCACTCGCCCTTGTTTCAGAGGCCCAGGAGCTCCATCTCGGGCTGTACATCCGGCCAGCCATACCCTAGGCGCCACTCATAAGCTGAGTTTGTGTATTCAGACTTCTGTGCCAACATCCTGGACCCACATAACTTCCAGGCTAGGGCCTCTGGACCAAACAGCGAAACATTGTGCCTGCCCTCTCCAAGGAAAGTGTGCCCAATCCATTGACCACAACCCTACAGGTTAGGGAAAAGCTCCAAGGTCCCTGAGGCCATCAATAGTATAGGCCACCCTGGACTAAGAGGGGCTCTCTGACACCAGCGGAGCAACTATCTCCACTTAGACTCTCAGACAGTGTCCCCAGAGACGGAAGGTTGAAATGGACAGGCCCCCAGGCCCTAATCTGAACCTTAGCTTTGGTTTCCATGTTTCCGTTATCAGAGGACTGTTTTCGTAGACCAGCACATCGGGCTTTTCTGAGGCACCAAACCAAACCTCTCTCATCTCCACATGGGCAGCTTTCTTACTGGGATGTATCAAACACTTCAGGTAGGAGAGTTCCGCAGGGCCACTGAACAACCAGCACATTCCAAGGTCTCCATGGACCCAAACGCACATTATGACGCATCCTCAGGAGAGGCCATTTCAACTCAGCCCCCTGGGTCGCGTGTTCCAGAGGCAGCAGATCAAACATATCTTGTCGCTAATAGCCAATGGGAATGCGAGGCATGCTGTACAGGGATCCATCCTTCGAACCCTGCTCTCCAGTCCTTCCATATGGTATGTCCTGGAGCCATGCAACAGGACTCGAATGTCCCGCAGAAGGAAACCTTGTGGTTTGGGGCAACCTCCAAACTCAGCGTGGGAAAACTTCCTTGGCCTCATGAGGCCCCCACTTCATGAAGGTGCCATCATGGACACATACTCCAGCCTCAGCCAACGTCTGATCCTCAGCCTGACTTCAGATGCAGGAGATTTTGATTCAGCCTCTGCAGAGTGGGCCTGCTCGGCCCTTGGCTCCAATCCTCACACTAGCTTGTGTTTTCAGACTTCCGTCCTCACACTCCTGGCCCACCAACCCTCCCTACTGGGAATTCTGGGGCCACAATGAAGCACTGTGCCTGCCTCCCAGGAGAAAAACATTGTCTATGGCGCTGCCCAGAAACCCCAAATGAGGATCAAACTGCTTGGCCCTCGGCAACACCACAATTGCATAGGCTACCTTAAACAGTTATGCTCTGTCGCAAATAGCCTGAGCCCAGACCTTCCAACAGACACTGACACAGCTGGCTGCACACCCAGCACATTGGACCCGCCACTGCCTTAGGCCACCATCCATTCCCAACCTGGGTTTTCAGTCATCGGTACCTAGACCTTATCTCCAATCCCTGCACAGGGGGGAACCTGATGCACAAGTCAGAACCCCTCCTTCCCCATGGCAAGAAACCTTGCTGCTGGCAGTGAGTCAAACCTTCAGTGTAGGAGAAAACGGCATGGCCCATGAGGCCACGCCCAAGCGTGAGGGCCGCCTTGGGCACAAACACACATTGTGACCCTCAGCGTGAGTACCTTATTCAAGTAACGCCTCTCAGTGACTGGACCAAGAGCCCGCATATGTGGCTTGCCATGCCCATAGGCACCCAGGACTAACTAGATGGTGTGTATTCCTGTTGAGGGAACCCACTGCTGTGCTCTAGAGTCCCTCTCCTGGGGGGTCCCCTGTGGCAGAAAACAGTACTCTTCATTCCCACAGAATGAACACCAACACTTGGGAGCTTGGACAATCCCCCGAGAGGAAGGCTCTTCCTCGGCCTCAGAGACAACCCCTACCCTGACCGGACACTGTAAACGCAACACCCAGAGACAAAATCCTGAGTGACTGCCTCCCACTTGCCCTACTTTGATTTCCAGAGGATCTCCCCTCACGGACTAGAGATCAGGCCTGCCATTACAGTGGCCCCCTAGCTGAGCCAAGTTTGCTTTTTCAGACTTCTGTCCCCACAGCCCTGGCAAACACAGCCTCTAGGCTGGGTCCTCTGGAGCCATACCACAGGACCGTGCCTGCCCTCTCCTGGGAAACTGTGTCCATTCCTTTGGCCACACACCTCCAGAATATGAGAAACCTCAAGGCCTCCGAGGACATCCCACTACAGGGAGCCTCACTGGACTCACAGGGGCATTCAGACACAAGCTGAGCAGCTACATCCATGAATGCATGCACACAGATGTCAACAGAGATAGAAGGTTGAGCCGGACAGGCCTTTAGGCCGTAGTCTCAACTCTTGCTTTGGTTTCCAGGTGTCACTCCTCAGAGGCTTTGGTTCGAAGAACAGGGTATGGGGCTTTCCTGAGGCACGGAACAGAACTCCTCTCGTCTCCACATGGGAAGTTGCCTTGTTGGAGCCGTGTCAAACACCTCATGTTGGAGAATCCTGCAGAGTCCCTGAGCCTCCTCCACATTCCAAGGTCTCCCAGGCCACCAAGCCACAGTAGGACTCATCTTCAGGAGAGTCCATTTCAACTCTCCCCTCTGGGTAGCTCACCCAGGAGCCCGCAGATTGAGCCTGCCTTGTCCTGACTAAAAAGTGGGAATATGAGGTGGCGTTTCCAGGCATCCATGCTTAGACACCTGCTCTCGAGTCTTTCCATATGGGGCCTCTTGGAACCATCCAATAGGACTCGACTGTCGTGCAGAAGGTAACCTTCAGTTTTGGAGCAGTTCACAAATCCCATCGTAGCCAAAACTTTCTGGCCTCATGAAGCCCCCACACCCTTCAGGAAGAGGCCATGCAGGACAAGACCTCTAGCCTGAGGCACGTCTCATAGTTGACATGACCTCAGTGCAGGAGATCTCGATTCAGCCTCTGCAGAGTGGGCCTGACGTGCCCTCGGTCCCAAACCTCACGCAGCTTGTGTTTTCAGACTTCCTTCCTCACACTCCTGGCAAACAAGCCCTCCGGACTAGGAACGCCAGAACCAAAACCCAGCCCAGTGTCTGCCCAACGGAAGAAAAACGTTTCCCTGTGGGGCTCTCCAGAAAACCCAGATGAGGATCAACCTGCTCGGGCCTCGACGGTACCCGAACTGGATAGGCTGCTATGGGCACTCATGCTATGCCTGACACAGCCTCAAGCCAGACTTCCAGACAGACAAGGAGACAGCTGGCCGCACACCCAGCACTTCGGACACGCCATGGTCTTATGCCGTCACCTCATCCTAACCTTGGTTTTCAGATATCTGAACCTAGACATTATATCAATTCTCCACACAGCTGAGTATAGCAAGCACAAAGCAGAACTCCTCCTTCCCCATGGCTGTGAAGCTTGCTCTTGGCATGGAGTCACACCTTCAGGGTGGGAGAAACCTTCATGGCCCCTGATGCCACGCCCAAACTTGAGTGCTGCTTGGGCACAAATTCACACTGTGACCCTCAGCATGAGCCCCATGTCAAAGAAAGGCCTGTCAGGGCCTGGACCAAGAGCCCACATATGGGGCTTGCCAAGCCCCTATGCACCCAATTCTCACCACGGTTTCAATTTTCCAGTCGCCCCGCCCGTACCTGGAGCTCTGCTCTGGAATCCCTTTCTTGGAGAGACCCATGAGCCAGACAACACGACTCCACCCTTCCCACAAAATGACCCCAAACTCTTGGGAGCTGGGACAAATCCCCAGAGAGGGATACTCGTCCACAGTACCTGAGGCCACCGCTCCAATCCACGGCTATCCCGGACACAACATCCAGAGACAAAAGCCTGAAGGAACGCCTCCCACTCGCCCTTGTTTCAGAGGCCCAGGAGCTCCATCTCGGGCTGTACATCCGGCCAGCCATACCCTAGGCGCCACTCATAAGCTGAGTTTGTGTATTCAGACTTCTGTGCCAACATCCTGGACCCACATAACTTCCAGGCTAGGGCCTCTGGACCAAACAGCGAAACATTGTGCCTGCCCTCTCCAAGGAAAGTGTGCCCAATCCATTGACCACAACCCTACAGGTTAGGGAAAAGCTCCAAGGTCCCTGAGGCCATCAATAGTATAGGCCACCCTGGACTAAGAGGGGCTCTCTGACACCAGCGGAGCAACTATCTCCACTTAGACTCTCAGACAGTGTCCCCAGAGACGGAAGGTTGAAATGGACAGGCCCCCAGGCCCTAATCTGAACCTTAGCTTTGGTTTCCATGTTTCCGTTATCAGAGGACTGTTTTCGTAGACCAGCACATCGGGCTTTTCTGAGGCACCAAACCAAACCTCTCTCATCTCCACATGGGCAGCTTTCTTACTGGGATGTATCAAACACTTCAGGTAGGAGAGTTCCGCAGGGCCACTGAACAACCAGCACATTCCAAGGTCTCCATGGACCCAAACGCACATTATGACGCATCCTCAGGAGAGGCCATTTCAACTCAGCCCCCTGGGTCGCGTGTTCCAGAGGCAGCAGATCAAACATATCTTGTCGCTAATAGCCAATGGGAATGCGAGGCATGCTGTACAGGGATCCATCCTTCGAACCCTGCTCTCCAGTCCTTCCATATGGTATGTCCTGGAGCCATGCAACAGGACTCGAATGTCCCGCAGAAGGAAACCTTGTGGTTTGGGGCAACCTCCAAACTCAGCGTGGGAAAACTTCCTTGGCCTCATGAGGCCCCCACTTCATGAAGGTGCCATCATGGACACATACTCCAGCCTCAGCCAACGTCTGATCCTCAGCCTGACTTCAGATGCAGGAGATTTTGATTCAGCCTCTGCAGAGTGGGCCTGCTCGGCCCTTGGCTCCAATCCTCACACTAGCTTGTGTTTTCAGACTTCCGTCCTCACACTCCTGGCCCACCAACCCTCCCTACTGGGAATTCTGGGGCCACAATGAAGCACTGTGCCTGCCTCCCAGGAGAAAAACATTGTCTATGGCGCTGCCCAGAAACCCCAAATGAGGATCAAACTGCTTGGCCCTCGGCAACACCACAATTGCATAGGCTACCTTAAACAGTTATGCTCTGTCGCAAATAGCCTGAGCCCAGACCTTCCAACAGACACTGACACAGCTGGCTGCACACCCAGCACATTGGACCCGCCACTGCCTTAGGCCACCATCCATTCCCAACCTGGGTTTTCAGTCATCGGTACCTAGACCTTATCTCCAATCCCTGCACAGGGGGGAACCTGATGCACAAGTCAGAACCCCTCCTTCCCCATGGCAAGAAACCTTGCTGCTGGCAGTGAGTCAAACCTTCAGTGTAGGAGAAAACGGCATGGCCCATGAGGCCACGCCCAAGCGTGAGGGCCGCCTTGGGCACAAACACACATTGTGACCCTCAGCGTGAGTACCTTATTCAAGTAACGCCTCTCAGTGACTGGACCAAGAGCCCGCATATGTGGCTTGCCATGCCCATAGGCACCCAGGACTAACTAGATGGTGTGTATTCCTGTTGAGGGAACCCACTGCTGTGCTCTAGAGTCCCTCTCCTGGGGGGTCCCCTGTGGCAGAAAACAGTACTCTTCATTCCCACAGAATGAACACCAACACTTGGGAGCTTGGACAATCCCCCGAGAGGAAGGCTCTTCCTCGGCCTCAGAGACAACCCCTACCCTGACCGGACACTGTAAACGCAACACCCAGAGACAAAATCCTGAGTGACTGCCTCCCACTTGCCCTACTTTGATTTCCAGAGGATCTCCCCTCACGGACTAGAGATCAGGCCTGCCATTACAGTGGCCCCCTAGCTGAGCCAAGTTTGCTTTTTCAGACTTCTGTCCCCACAGCCCTGGCAAACACAGCCTCTAGGCTGGGTCCTCTGGAGCCATACCACAGGACCGTGCCTGCCCTCTCCTGGGAAACTGTGTCCATTCCTTTGGCCACACACCTCCAGAATATGAGAAACCTCAAGGCCTCCGAGGACATCCCACTACAGGGAGCCTCACTGGACTCACAGGGGCATTCGGACACAAGCTGAGCAGCTACATCCATGAATGCATGCACACAGATGTCAACAGAGATAGAAGGTTGAGCCGGACAGGCCTTTAGGCCGTAGTCTCAACTCTTGCTTTGGTTTCCAGGTGTCACTCCTCAGAGGCTTTGGTTCGAAGAACAGGGTATGGGGCTTTCCTGAGGCACGGAACAGAACTCCTCTCGTCTCCACATGGGAAGTTGCCTTGTTGGAGCCGTGTCAAACACCTCATGTTGGAGAATCCTGCAGAGTCCCTGAGCCTCCTCCACATTCCAAGGTCTCCCAGGCCACCAAGCCACAGTAGGACTCATCTTCAGGAGAGTCCATTTCAACTCTCCCCTCTGGGTAGCTCACCCAGGAGCCCGCAGATTGAGCCTGCCTTGTCCTGACTAAAGAGTGGGAATATGAGGTGGCGTTTCCAGGCATCCATGCTTAGACACCTGCTCTCGAGTCTTTCCATATGGGGCCTCTTGGAACCATCCAATAGGACTCGACTGTCGTGCAGAAGGTAACCTTCAGTTTTGGAGCAGTTCACAAATCCCATCGTAGCCAAAACTTTCTGGCCTCATGAAGCCCCCACACCATTCAGGAAGAGGCCATGCTGGACAAGACCTCTAGCCTGAGGCACGTCTCATAGTTGACATGACCTCAGTGCAGGAGATCTCGATTCAGCCTCTGCAGAGTGGGCCTGACGTGCCCTCGGTCCCAAACCTCACGCAGCTTGTGTTTTCAGACTTCCTTCCTCACACTCCTGGCAAACAAGCCCTCCGGACTAGGAACGCCAGAACCAAAACCCAGCCCAGTGTCTGCCCAACGGAAGAAAAACGTTTCCCTGTGGGGCTCTCCAGAAAACCCAGATGAGGATCAACCTGCTCGGGCCTCGACGGTACCCGAACTGGATAGGCTGCTATGGGCACTCATGCTATGCCTGACACAGCCTCAAGCCAGACTTCCAGACAGACAAGGAGACAGCTGGCCGCACACCCAGCACTTCGGACACGCCATGGTCTTATGCCGTCACCTCATCCTAACCTTGGTTTTCAGATATCTGAACCTAGACATTATATCAATTCTCCACACAGCTGGGTATAGCAAGCACAAAACAGAACTCCTCCTTCCCCATGGCTGTCAAGCTTGCTCTTGGCATGGAGTCACACCTTCAGGGTGGGAGAAACCTTCATGGCCCCTGATGCCACGCCCAAACTTGAGTGCTGCTTGGGCACAAATTCACACTGTGACCCTCAGCATGAGCCCCATGTCAAAGAAAGGCCAGTCAGGGCCTGGAGCAAGAGCCCACATATGGGGCTTGCCAAGCCCCTATGCACCCAATTCTCACCACGGTTTCAATTTTCCAGTCGCCCCGCCCGTACCTGGAGCTCTGCTCTGGAATCCCTTTCTTGGAGAGACCCATGAGCCAGACAACACGACTCCACCCTTCCCACAAAATGACCCCAAACTCTTGGGAGCTGGGACAAATCCCCAGAGAGGGATACTCGTCCACAGTACCTGAGGCCACCGCTCCAATCCACGGCTATCCCAGACACAACATCCAGAGACAAAAGCCTGAAGGAACGCCTCCCACTCGCCCTTGTTTCAGAGGCCCAGGAGTTCCATCTCGGGCTGTACATCCGGCCAGCCATACCCTAGGCGCCACTCATAAGCTGAGTTTGTGTATTCAGACTTCTGTGCCAACATCCTGGACCCACAGAACTTCCAGGCTAGGGCCTCTGGACCAAACAGCGAAAGATTGTGCCTGCCCTATCCAAGGAAAGTGTGCCCAATCCATTGACCACAACCCTACAGGTTAGGGAAAAGCTCCAAGGTGGCTGAGGCCATCAATAGTATAGGCCACCCTGGACTAAGAGGGGCTCTCTGACACCAGCGGAGCAACTATCTCCACTTACACTCTCAGACAGTGTCCCCAGAGACGGAAGGTTGAAATGGACAGGCCCCCAGGCCCTAATCTGAACCTTAGCTTTGGTTTCCATGTTTCCGTTCTCAGAGGACTGTTTTCGTAGACCAGCACATGGGGCTTTTCTGAGGCACCAAACCAAACCTCTCTCATCTCCACATGGGCAGCTTTCTTACTGGGATGTATCAAACACTTCAGGTAGGAGAGTTCCGCAGGGCCACTGAACAACCAGCACATTCCAAGGTCTCCATGGACCCAAACGCACATTATGACGCATCCTCAGGAGAGGCCATTTCAACTCAGCCCCCTGGGTCGCGTGTTCCAGAGGCAGCAGATCAAACATATCTTGTCGCTAATAGCCAATGGGAATGCGAGGCATGCTGTACAGGGATCCATCCTTCGAACCCTGCTCTCCAGTCCTTCCATATGGTATGTCCTGGAGCCATGCAACAGGACTCGAATGTCCCGCAGAAGTAAACCTTGTGGTTTGGGGCAACCTCCAAACTCAGCGTGGGAAAACTTCCTTGGCCTCATGAGGCCCCCACTTCATGAAGGTGCCATCATGGACACATACTCCAGCCTCAGCCAACGTCTGATCCTCAGCCTGACTTCAGATGCAGGAGATTTTGATTCAGCCTCTGCAGAGTGGGCCTGCTCGGCCCTTGGCTCCAATCCTCACACTAGCTTGTGTTTTCAGACTTCCGTCCTCACACTCCTGGCCCACCAACCCTCCCTACTGGGAATTCTGGGGCCACAATGAAGCACTGTGCCTGCCTCCCAGGAGAAAAACATTGTCTATGGCGCTGCCCAGAAACCCCAAATGAGGATCAAACTGCTTGGCCCTCGGCAACACCCCAATTGCATAGGCTACCTTAAACAGTGATGCTCTGTCGCAAATAGCCTGAGCCCAGACCTTCCAACAGACACCGACACAGCTGGCTGCACACCCAGCACATTGGACCCGCCACTGCCTTAGGCCACCATCCATTCCCAACCTGGGTTTTCAGTCATCGGAACCTAGACCTTATCTCCAATCCCTGCACAGGGGGGAACCTGATGCACAAGTCAGAACCCCTCCTTCCCCATGGCAAGAAACCTTGCTGCTGGCAGTGAGTCAAACCTTCAGTGTAGGAGAAAACGGCATGGCCCATGAGGCCACGCCCAAGCGTGAGGGCCGCCTTGGGCACAAACACACATTGTGACCCTCAGCGTGAGTACCTTATTCAAGTAACGCCTCTCAGTGACTGGACCAAGAGCCCGCATATGTGGCTTGCCATGCCCATAGGCACCCAGGAGTAACTAGATGGTGTGTATTCCTGTTGAGGGAACCCACTGCTGTGCTCTAGAGTCCCTCTCCTGGGGGGTCCCCTGTGGCAGAAAACAGTACTCTTCATTCCCACAGAATGAACACCAACACTTGGGAGCTTGGACAATCCCCCGAGAGGAAGGCTCTTCCTCGGCCTCTGAGACAACCCCTACCCTGACCGGACACTGTAAACGCAACACCCAGAGACAAAATCCTGAGTGACTGCCTCCCACTTGCCCTACTTTGATTTCCAGAGGATCTCCCCTCACGGACTAGAGATCAGGCCTGCCATTACAGTGGCCACCTAGCTGAGCCAAGTTTGCTTTTTCAGACATCTGTCCCCACAGCCCTGGCAAACACAGCCTCTAGGCTGGGTCCTCTGGAGCCATACCACAGGACCGTGCCTGCCCTCTCCTGGGAAACTGTGTCCATTCCTTTGGCCACACACCTCCAGAATATGAGAAACCTCAAGGCCTCCGAGGACATCCCACTACAGGGAGCCTCACTGGACTCACAGGGGCATTCGGACACAAGCTGAGCAGCTACATCCATGAATGCATGCACACAGATGTCAACAGAGATAGAAGGTTGAGCCGGACAGGCCTTTAGGCCGTAGTCTCAACTCTTGCTTTGGTTTCCAGGTGTCACTCCTCAGAGGCTTTGGTTCGAAGAACAGGGTATGGGGCTTTCCTGAGGCACGGAACAGAACTCCTCTCGTCTCCACATGGGAAGTTGCCTTGTTGGAGCCGTGTCAAACACCTCATGTTGGAGAATCCTGCAGAGTCCCTGAGCCTCCTCCACATTCCAAGGTCTCCCAGGCCACCAAGCCACAGTAGGACTCATCTTCAGGAGAGTCCATTTCAACTCTCCCCTCTGGGTAGCTCACCCAGGAGCCCGCAGATTGAGCCTGCCTTGTCCTGACTAAAGAGTGGGAATATGAGGTGGCGTTCCCAGGCATCCATGCTTAGACACCTGCTCTCGAGTCTTTCCATATGGGGCCTCTTGGAACCATCCAATAGGACTCGACTGTCGTGCAGAAGGTAACCTTCAGTTTTGGAGCAGTTCACAAATCCCATCGTAGCCAAAACTTTCTGGCCTCATGAAGCCCCCACACCCTTCAGGAAGAGGCCATGCTGGACAAGACCTCTAGCCTGAGGCACGTCTCATAGTTGACATGACCTCAGTGCAGGAGATCTCGATTCAGCCTCTGCAGAGTGGGCCTGACGTGCCCTCTTTCCCAAACCTCACGCACCTTGTGTTTTCAGACTTCCTTCCTCACACTCCTGGCAAACAAGCCCTCCGGACTAGGAACGCCAGAACCAAAACCCAGCCCAGTGTCTGCCCAACGGAAGAAAAACGTTTCCCTGTGGGGCTCTCCAGAAAACCCAGATGAGGATCAACCTGCTCGGGCCTCGACGGTACCCGAACTGGATAGGCTGCTCTGCGCACTCATGCTCTGCCTGACACAGCTTCAAGCCAGACTTCCAGACAGACAAGGAGACAGCTGGCCGCACACCCAGCACTTCGGACACGCCATGGTCTTATGCCGTCACCTCATCCTAACCTTGGTTTTCAGATATCTGAACCTAGACATTATATCAATTCTCCACACAGCTGGGTATAGCAAGCACAAAGCAGAACTCCTCCTTCCCCATGGCTGTCAAGCTTGCTCTTGGCATGGAGTCACACCTTCAGGGTGGGAGAAACCTTCATGGCCCCTGATGCCACGCCCAAACTTGAGTGCTGCTTGGGCACAAATTCACACTGTGACCCTCAGCATGAGCCCCATGTCAAAGAAAGGCCTGTCAGGGCCTGGAGCAAGAGCCCACATATGGGGCTTGCCAAGCCCCTATGCACCCAATCCTCACCACGGTTTGAATTTTCCAGTCGCCCCGCCCGTACCTGGAGCTCTGCTCTGGAATCCCTTTCTTGGAGAGACCCATGAGCCAGACAACACGACTCCACCCTTCCCACAAAATGACCCTAAACTCTTGGGAGCTGGGACAAATCCCCAGAGAGGGATACTCGTCCACAGTACCTGAGGCCACCGCTCCAATTTACGGCTATCCCGGACACAACATCCAGAGACAAAAGCCTGAAGGAACGCCTCCCACTCGCCCTTGTTTCAGAGGCCCAGGAGCTCCCTCTCGGGCTGTACATCCGGCCTGCCATACCCTAGGCGCCACTCATAAGCTGAGTTTGTGTATTCAGACCTCTGTGCCCACAGCCTGGACCCACACAACATCCAGGCTAGGGCCTCTGGACCAAACAGCGAAGATTGTGCCTGCTCTCTCCAAGGAAAGTGTGCCCAATCCATTGACCACAACCCTACAGGTTAGGGAAAAGCTCCAAGGTCCCTGAGGCCATCAATAGTATAGGCCACCCTGGACTAAGAGGGGCTCTCTGACACCAGCGGAGCAACTATCTCCACTTAGACTCTAAGACAGTGTCCCCAGAGACAGAATGTTGAAATGGACAGGCCCCCAGGCCCTAATCTGAACCTTAGCTTTGGTTTCCATGTTTCCGTTCTCAGAGGGCTGTTTTCCTAGACCAGCACATGGGGCTTTTCTGAGGCACCAAACCAAACATCTCTCATCTCCACATGGGAAGCTTTCTTACTGGGATGTATCAAACACTTCAGGTAGGAGAGTTCCGTAGGGCCACCGAACAACCAGCACATTTCAAGGTCTCCATGGACCCAAACGCACATTATGACGCATCGTCAGGAGAGGCCATTTCAACTCAGCCCCCTGGGTCGCGTGTTCCAGAGGCAGCAGATCAAACATATCTTGTCGCTAATAGCCATTGCGAATGCGAGACATGCTGTACAGGGATCCATCCTTCGAACCCTGCTCTCCAGTCCTTCCATATGGTATGTCCTGGAGCCATGCAACAGGACTCGAATGTCCCGCAGAAGGAAACCTTGTGGTTTGGGGCAACCTCCAAACTCAGCGTGGGAAAACTTCCTTGGCCTCATGAGGCCCCCACTTCATGAAGGTGCCATCATGGACACATACTCCAGCCTCAGCCAACGTCTGATCCTCAGCCTGACTTCAGATGCAGGAGATTTTTATTCAGCCTCTGCAGAGTGGGCCTGCTCGGCCCTTGGCTCCAATCCTCACACTAGCTTGTGTTTTCAGACTTCCGTCCTCACACACCTGGCCCACAAACCCTCCCTACTGGGAATTCTGGGGCCACAATGAAGCACTGTGCCTGCCTCCCAGGAGAAAAACATTGTCTATGGCGCTGCCAAGAGACCCCAAATGAGGATCAATCTGCTTGGCCCTCGGCAACACCCCAATTGCATAGGCTACCTTAAACAGTGATGCTCTGTCGCAAATAGCCTGAGCCCAGACCTTCCAACAGACACCGACACAGCTGGCTGCACACCCAGCACATTGGACCCGCCACTGCCTTAGGCCACCATCCATTCCCAACCTGGGTTTTCAGTCATCGGAACCTAGACCTTATCTCCAATCCCTGCACAGGGGGGAACCTGATGCCCAAGTCAGAACCCCTCCTTCCCCATGGCAAGAAACCTTGCTGCTGGCAGTGGGTCAAACCTTCAGTGTAGGAGAAAACGGCATGGCCCATGAGGCCACGCCCAAGCGTGAGGGCCGCCTTGGGCACAAACACACATTGTGACCCTCAGCTTGAGTACCTTATTCAAGTAACGCCTCTCAGTGACTGGACCAAGAGCCCGCATATGTGGCTTGCCATGCCCATAGGCACCCAGGACTAACTAGATGGTGTGTATTCCTGTTGAGGGAACCCACTGCTGTGCTCTAGAGTCCCTCTCCTGGGGGGTCCCCTGTGGCAGAAAACAGTACTCTTCATTCCCACAGAATGAACACAAACATTGGGAGCTTGGACAATCCCCCGAGAGGAAGGCTCTTCCTCGGCCTCTGAGACAACCCCTACCCTGACCGGACACTGTAAACGCAACACCCAGAGACAAAATCCTGAGTGACTGCCTCCCACTTGCCCTACTTTGATTTCCAGAGGATCTCCCCTCACGGACTAGAGATCAGGCCTGCCATTACATTGGCCCCTAGCTGAGCCAAGTTTGCTTTTTCAGACATCTGTCCCCACTGCCCTGGCAAACACAGCCTCTAGGCTGGGTCCTCTGGAGCCATACCACAGGACCGTGCCTGCTCTCTCCTGGGAAACTGTGTCCATTCCTTTGGCCACACACCTCCAGAATATGAGAAACCTCAAGGCCTCCGAGGACATCCCACTACTGGGAGCCTCACTGGACTCACAGGGGCATTCGGACACAAGCTGAGCAGCTACATCCATGAATGCATGCACACAGATGTCAACAGAGATAGAAGGTTGAGCCGGACAGGCCTTTAGGCCGTAGTCTCAACTCTTGCTTTGGTTTCCAGGTGTCACTCCTCTGAGGCTTTGGTTCGAAGAACAGGGTATGGGGCTTTCCTGAGGTACGGAACAGAACTCCTCTCGTCTCCACATGGGAAGTTGCCTTGTTGGAGCCGTGTCAAACACCTCATGTTGGAGAATCCTGCAGAGTCCCTGAGCCTCCTCCACATTCCAAGGTCTCCCAGGCCACCAAGCCACAGTAAGACTCATCTTCAGGAGAGTCCATTTCAACTCTCCCCTCTGGGTAGCTCACCCAGGAGCCCGCAGATTGAGCCTGCCTTGTCCTGACTAAAGAGTGGGAATATGAGGTGGCGTTCCCAGGCATCCATGCTTAGACACCTGCTCTCGAGTCTTTCCATATGGGGCCTCTTGGAACCATCCAATAGGACTCGACTGTCGTGCAGAAGGTAACCTTCAGTTTTGGAGCAGTTCACAAATCCCATCGTAGCCAAAACTTTCTGGCCTCATGAAGCCCCCACACCCTTCAGGAAGAGGCCATGCTGGACAAGACCTCTAGCCTGAGGCACGTCTCATAGTTGACATGACCTCAGTGCAGGAGATCTCGATTCAGCCTCTGCAGAGTGGGCCTGACGTGCCCTCTTTCCCAAACCTCACGCAGCTTGTGTTTTCAGACTTCCTTCCTCACACTCCTGGCAAACAAGCCCTCCGGACTAGGAACTCCAGAATCAAAACCCAACCCAGTGTCAGCCCAACGGAAGAAAAACGTTTCCCTGTGGGGCTCTCCAGAAAACCCAGATGAGGATCAACCTGCTCGGGCCTGGACGGTACCCGAACTGGATAGGCTGCTCTGGGCACTCATGCTCTGCCTGACACAGCCTCAAGCCAGACTTCCAGACAGACAAGGAGACAGCTGGCCGCACACCCATCACTTCGGACACGCCATGGTCTTATGCCGTCACCTCATCCTAACCTTGGTTTTCAGATATCTGAACCTAGACATTATATCAATTCTCCACACAGCTGGGTATAGCAAGCACAAAGCAGAACTCCTCCTTCCCCATGGCTGTCAAGCTTGCTCTTGGCATGGAGTCACACCTTCAGGGTGGGAGAAACCTTCATGGCCCCTGATGCCACGCCCAAACTTGAGTGCTGCTTGGGCACAAATTCACACTGTGACCCTCAGCATGAGCCCCATGTCAAAGAAAGGCCTGTCAGGGCCTGGAGCAAGAGCCCACATATGGGGCTTGCCAAGCCCCTATGCACCCAATCCTCACCACGGTTTGAATTTTCCAGTCGCCCCGCCCGTACCTGGAGCTCTGCTCTGGAATCCCTTTCTTGGAGAGACCCATGAGCCAGACAACACGACTCCACCCTTCCCACAAAATGACCCTAAACTCTTGGGAGCTGGGACAAATCCCCAGAGAGGGATACTCGTCCACAGTACCTGAGGCCACCGCTCCAATTTACGGCTATCCCGGACACAACATCCAGAGACAAAAGCCTGAAGGAACGCCTCCCACTCGCCCTTGTTTCAGAGGCCCAGGAGCTCCCTCTCGGGCTGTACATCCGGCCTGCCATACCCTAGGCGCCACTCATAAGCTGAGTTTGTGTATTCAGACTTCTGTGCCCACAGCCTGGACCCACACAACATCCAGGCTAGGGCCTCTGGACCAAACAGCGAAAGATTGTGCCTGCTCTCTCCAAGGAAAGTGTGCCCAATCCATTGACCACAACCCTACAGGTTAGGGAAAAGCTCCAAG
This sequence comes from Mustela nivalis, assembly GCF_964662115.1. Taxonomy (NCBI): domain Eukaryota; kingdom Metazoa; phylum Chordata; class Mammalia; order Carnivora; family Mustelidae; genus Mustela; species Mustela nivalis. Next base: position 23,432 of record NW_028134258.1, on the reverse strand, counting down.
GTCCCTGAGGCCATCAATAGTATAAGCCACCCTGGACTAAGAGGGGCTCTCTGACACCAGCGGAGCAACTATCTCCACTTAGACTCTAAGACAGTGTCCCCAGAGACAGAATGTTGAAATGGACAGGCCCCCAGGCCCTAATCTGAACCTTAGCTTTGGTTTCCATGTTTCCGTTCTCAGAGGGCTGTTTTCCTAGACCAGCACATGGGGCTTTTCTGAGGCACCAAACCAAACATCTCTCATCTCCACATGGGAAGCTTTCTTACTGGGATGTATCAAACACTTCAGGTAGGAGAGTTCCGCAGGGCCACCGAACAACCAGCACATTTCAAGGTCTCCATGGAACCAAACGCACATTATGACGCATCGTCAGGAGAGGCCATTTCAACTCAGCCCCCTGGGTCGCGTGTTCCAGAGGCAGCAGATCAAACATATCTTGTCGCTAATAGCCATTGCGAATGCGAGACATGCTGTACAGGGATCCATCCTTCGAACCCTGCTCTCCAGTCCTTCCATATGGTATGTCCTGGAGCCATGCAACAGGACTCGAATGTCCCGCAGAAGGAAACCTTGTGGTTTGGGGCAACCTCCAAACTCAGCGTGGGAAAACTTCCTTGGCCTCATGAGGCCCCCACTTCATGAAGGTGCCATCATGGACACATACTCCAGCCTCAGCCAACGTCTGATCCTCAGCCTGACTTCAGATGCAGGAGATTTTTATTCAGCCTCTGCAGAGTGGGCCTGCTCGGCCCTTGGCTCCAATCCTCACACTAGCTTGTGTTTTCAGACTTCCGTCCTCACACACCTGGCCCACAAACCCTCCCTACTGGGAATTCTGGGGCCACAATGAAGCACTGTGCCTGCCTCCCAGGAGAAAAACATTGTCTATGGCGCTGCCCAGAAACCCCAAATGAGGATCAAACTGCTTGGCCCTCGGCAACACCCCAATTGCATAGGCTACCTTAAACAGTGATGCTCTGTCGCAAATAGCCTGAGCCCAGACCTTCCAACAGACACCGACACAGCTGGCTGCACACCCAGCACATTGGACCCGCCACTGCCTTAGGCCACCATCCATTCCCAACCTGGGTTTTCAGTCATCGGAACCTAGACCTTATCTCCAATCCCTGCACAGGGGGGAACCTGATGCACAAGTCAGAACCCCTCCTTCCCCATGGCAAGAAACCTTGCTGCTGGCAGTGAGTCAAACCTTCAGTGTAGGAGAAAACGGCATGGCCCATGAGGCCACGCCCAAGCGTGAGGGCCGCCTTGGGCACAAACACACATTGTGACCCTCAGCGTGAGTACCTTATTCAAGTAACGCCTCTCAGTGACTGGACCAAGAGCCCGCATATGTGGCTTGCCATGCCCATAGGCACCCAGGAGTAACTAGATGGTGTGTATTCCTGTTGAGGGAACCCACTGCTGTGCTCTAGAGTCCCTCTCCTGGGGGGTCCCCTGTGGCAGAAAACAGTACTCTTCATTCCCACAGAATGAACACCAACACTTGGGAGCTTGGACAATCCCCCGAGAGGAAGGCTCTTCCTCGGCCTCTGAGACAACCCCTACCCTGACCGGACACTGTAAACGCAACACCCAGAGACAAAATCCTGAGTGACTGCCTCCCACTTGCCCTACTTTGATTTCCAGAGGATCTCCCCTCACGGACTAGAGATCAGGCCTGCCATTACAGTGGCCACCTAGCTGAGCCAAGTTTGCTTTTTCAGACATCTGTCCCCACTGCCCTGGCAAACACAGCCTCTAGGCTGGGTCCTCTGGAGCCATACCACAGGACCGTGCCTGCCCTCTCCTGGGAAACTGTGTCCATTCCTTTGGCCACACACCTCCAGAATATGAGAAACCTCAAGGCCTCCGAGGACATCCCACTACAGGGAGCCTCACTGGACTCACAGGGGCATTCGGACACAAGCTGAGCAGCTACATCCATGAATGCATGCACACAGATGTCAACAGAGATAGAAGGTTGAGCCGGACAGGCCTTTAGGCCGTAGTCTCAACTCTTGCTTTGGTTTCCAGGTGTCACTCCTCAGAGGCTTTGGTTCGAAGAACAGGGTATGGGGCTTTCCTGAGGCACGGAACAGAACTCCTCTCGTCTCCACATGGGAAGTTGCCTTGTTGGAGCCGTGTCAAACACCTCATGTTGGAGAATCCTGCAGAGTCCCTGAGCCTCCTCCACATTCCAAGGTCTCCCAGGCCACCAAGCCACAGTAGGACTCATCTTCAGGAGAGTCCATTTCAACTCTCCCCTCTGGGTAGCTCACCCAGGAGCCCGCAGATTGAGCCTGCCTTGTCCTGACTAAAGAGTGGGAATATGAGGTGGCGTTCCCAGGCATCCATGCTTAGACACCTGCTCTCGAGTCTTTCCATATGGGGCCTCTTGGAACCATCCAATAGGACTCGACTGTCGTGCAGAAGGTAACCTTCAGTTTTGGAGCAGTTCACAAATCCCATCGTAGCCAAAACTTTCTGGCCTCATGAAGCCCCCACACCCTTCAGGAAGAGGCCATGCTGGACAAGACCTCTAGCCTGAGGCACGTCTCATAGTTGACATGACCTCAGTGCAGGAGATCTCGATTCAGCCTCTGCAGAGTGGGCCTGACGTGCCCTCTTTCCCAAACCTCACGCACCTTGTGTTTTCAGACTTCCTTCCTCACACTCCTGGCAAACAAGCCCTCCGGACTAGGAACGCCAGAACCAAAACCCAGCCCAGTGTCTGCCCAACGGAAGAAAAACGTTTCCCTGTGGGGCTCTCCAGAAAACCCAGATGAGGATCAACCTGCTCGGGCCTCGACGGTACCCGAACTGGATAGGCTGCTCTGCGCACTCATGCTCTGCCTGACACAGCTTCAAGCCAGACTTCCAGACAGACAAGGAGACAGCTGGCCGCACACCCAGCACTTCGGACACGCCATGGTCTTATGCCGTCACCTCATCCTAACCTTGGTTTTCAGATATCTGAACCTAGACATTATATCAATTCTCCACACAGCTGGGTATAGCAAGCACAAAGCAGAACTCCTCCTTCCCCATGGCTGTCAAGCTTGCTCTTGGCATGGAGTCACACCTTCAGGGTGGGAGAAACCTTCATGGCCCCTGATGCCACGCCCAAACTTGAGTGCTGCTTGGGCACAAATTCACACTGTGACCCTCAGCATGAGCCCCATGTCAAAGAAAGGCCTGTCAGGGCCTGGAGCAAGAGCCCACATATGGGGCTTGCCAAGCCCCTATGCACCCAATCCTCACCACGGTTTGAATTTTCCAGTCGCCCCGCCCGTACCTGGAGCTCTGCTCTGGAATCCCTTTCTTGGAGAGACCCATGAGCCAGACAACACGACTCCACCCTTCCCACAAAATGACCCTAAACTCTTGGGAGCTGGGACAAATCCCCAGAGAGGGATACTCGTCCACAGTACCTGAGGCCACCGCTCCAATTTACGGCTATCCCGGACACAACATCCAGAGACAAAAGCCTGAAGGAACGCCTCCCACTCGCCCTTGTTTCAGAGGCCCAGGAGCTCCCTCTCGGGCTGTACATCCGGCCTGCCATACCCTAGGCGCCACTCATAAGCTGAGTTTGTGTATTCAGACCTCTGTGCCCACAGCCTGGACCCACACAACATCCAGGCTAGGGCCTCTGGACCAAACAGCGAAGATTGTGCCTGCTCTCTCCAAGGAAAGTGTGCCCAATCCATTGACCACAACCCTACAGGTTAGGGAAAAGCTCCAAGGTCCCTGAGGCCATCAATAGTATAGGCCACCCTGGACTAAGAGGGGCTCTCTGACACCAGCGGAGCAACTATCTCCACTTAGACTCTAAGACAGTGTCCCCAGAGACAGAATGTTGAAATGGACAGGCCCCCAGGCCCTAATCTGAACCTTAGCTTTGGTTTCCATGTTTCCGTTCTCAGAGGGCTGTTTTCCTAGACCAGCACATGGGGCTTTTCTGAGGCACCAAACCAAACATCTCTCATCTCCACATGGGAAACTTTCTTACTGGGATGTATCAAACACTTCAGGTAGGAGAGTTCCGCAGGGCCACCGAACAACCAGCACATTTCAAGGTCTCCATGGAACCAAACGCACATTATGACGCATCGTCAGGAGAGGCCATTTCAACTCAGCCCCCTGGGTCGCGTGTTCCAGAGGCAGCAGATCAAACATATCTTGTCGCTAATAGCCATTGCGAATGCGAGACATGCTGTACAGGGATCCATCCTTCGAACCCTGCTCTCCAGTCCTTCCATATGGTATGTCCTGGAGCCATGCAACAGGACTCGAATGTCCCGCAGAAGGAAACCTTGTGGTTTGGGGCAACCTCCAAACTCAGCGTGGGAAAACTTCCTTGGCCTCATGAGGCCCCCACTTCATGAAGGTGCCATCATGGACACATACTCCAGCCTCAGCAAACGTCTGATCCTCAGCCTGACTTCAGATGCAGGAGATTTTTATTCAGCCTCTGCAGAGTGGGCCTGCTCGGCCCTTGGCTCCAATCCTCACACTAGCTTGTGTTTTCAGACTTCCGTCCTCACACACCTGGCCCACAAACCCTCCCTACTGGGAATTCTGGGGCCACAATGAAGCACTGTGCCTGTCTCCTAGGAGAAAAACATTGTCTATGGCGCTGCCAAGAGACCCCAAATGAGGATCAATCTGCTTGGCCCTCGGCAACACCCCAATTGCATAGGCTACCTTAAACAGTGATGCTCTGTCGCAAATAGCCTGAGCCCAGACCTTCCAACAGACACCGACACAGCTGGCTGCACACCCAGCACATTGGACCCGCCACTGCCTTAGGCCACCATCCATTCCCAACCTGGGTTTTCAGTCATCGGAACCTAGACCTTATCTCCAATCCCTGCACAGGGGAGAACCTGATGCCCAAGTCAGAACCCCTCCTTCCCCATGGCAAGAAACCTTGCTGCTGGCAGTGGGTCAAACCTTCAGTGTAGGAGAAAACGGCATGGCCCATGAGGCCACGCCCAAGCGTGAGGGCCGCCTTGGGCACAAACACACATTGTGACCCTCTGCTTGAGTACCTTATTCAAGTAACGCCTCTCAGTGACTGGACCAAGAGCCCGCATATGTGGCTTGCCATGCCCATAGGCACCCAGGACTAACTAGATGGTGTGTATTCCTGTTGAGGGAACCCACTGCTGTGCTCTAGAGTCCCTCTCCTGGGGGGTCCCCTGTGGCAGAAAACAGTACTCTTCATTCCCACAGAATGAACACAAACATTGGGAGCTTGGACAATCCCCCGAGAGGAAGGCTCTTCCTCGGCCTCTGAGACAACCCCTACCATGACCGGACACTGTAAACGCAACACCCAGAGACAAAATCCTGAGTGACTGCCTCCCACTTGCCCTACTTTGATTTCCAGAGGATCTCCCCTCACGGACTAGAGATCAGGCCTGCCATTACATTGGCCCCTAGCTGAGCCAAGTTTGCTTTTTCAGACATCTGTCCCCACTGCCCTGGCAAACACAGCCTCTAGGCTGGGTCCTCTGGAGCCATACCACAGGACCGTGCCTGCTCTCTCCTGGGAAACTGTGTCCATTCCTTTGGCCACACACCTCCAGAATATGAGAAACCTCAAGGCCTCCGAGGACATCCCACTACTGGGAGCCTCACTGGACTCACAGGGGCATTCGGACACAAGCTGAGCAGCTACATCCACGAATGCATGCACACAGATGTCAACAGAGATAGAAGGTTGAGCCGGACAGGCCTTTAGGCCGTAGTCTCAACTCTTGCTTTGGTTTCCAGGTGTCACTCCTCAGAGGCTTTGGTTCGAAGAACAGGGTATGGGGCTTTCCTGAGGTACGGAACAGAACTCCTCTCGTCTCCACATGGGAAGTTGCCTTGTTGGAGCCGTGTCAAACACCTCATGTTGGAGAATCCTGCAGAGTCCCTGAGCCTCCTCCACATTCCAAGGTCTCCCAGGCCACCAAGCCACAGTAAGACTCATCTTCAGGAGAGTCCATTTCAACTCTCCCCTCTGGGTAGCTCACCCAGGAGCCCGCAGATTGAGCCTGCCTTGTCCTGACTAAAGAGTGGGAATATGAGGTGGCGTTCCCAGGCATCCATGCTTAGACACCTGCTCTCGAGTCTTTCCATATGGGGCCTCTTGGAACCATCCAATAGGACTCGACTGTCGTGCAGAAGGTAACCTTCAGTTTTGGAGCAGTTCACAAATCCCATCGTAGCCAAAACTTTCTGGCCTCATGAAGCCCCCACACCCTTCAGGAAGAGGCCATGCTGGACAAGACCTCTAGCCTGAGGCACGTCTCATAGTTGACATGACCTCAGTGCAGGAGATCTCGATTCAGCCTCTGCAGAGTGGGCCTGACGTGCCCTCTTTCCCAAACCTCACGCAGCTTGTGTTTTCAGACTTCCTTCCTCACACTCCTGGCAAACAAGCCCTCCGGACTAGGAACTCCAGAATCAAAACCCAACCCAGTGTCAGCCCAACGGAAGAAAAACGTTTCCCTGTGGGGCTCTCCAGAAAACCCAGATGAGGATCAACCTGCTCGGGCCTGGACGGTACCCGAACTGGATAGGCTGCTCTGGGCACTCATGCTCTGCCTGACACAGCCTCAAGCCAGACTTCCAGACAGACAAGGAGACAGCTGGCCGCACACCCATCACTTCGGACACGCCATGGTCTTATGCCGTCACCTCATCCTAACCTTGGTTTTCAGATATCTGAACCTAGACATTATATCAATTCTCCACACAGCTGGGTATAGCAAGCACAAAGCAGAACTCCTCCTTCCCCATGGCTGTGAAGCTTGCTCTTGGCATGGAGTCACACCTTCAGGGTGGGAGAAACCTTCATGGCCCCTGATGCCACGCCCAAACTTGAGTGCTGCTTGGGCACAAATTCACACTGTGACCCTCAGCATGAGCCCCATGTCAAAGAAAGGCCTGTCAGGGCCTGGAGCAAGAGCCCACATATGGGGCTTGCCAAGCCCCTATGCACCCAATCCTCACCACGGTTTGAATTTTCCAGTCGCCCCGCCCGTACCTGGAGCTCTGCTCTGGAATCCCTTTCTTGGAGAGACCCATGAGCCAGACAACACGACTCCACCCTTCCCACAAAATGACCCTAAACTCTTGGGAGCTGGGACAAATCCCCAGAGAGGGATACTCGTCCACAGTACCTGAGGCCACCGCTCCAATTTACGGCTATCCCGGACACAACATCCAGAGACAAAAGCCTGAAGGAACGCCTCCCACTCGCCCTTGTTTCAGAGGCCCAGGAGCTCCCTCTCGGGCTGTACATCCGGCCTGCCATACCCTAGGCGCCACTCATAAGCTGAGTTTGTGTATTCAGACTTCTGTGCCCACAGCCTGGACCCACACAACATCCAGGCTAGGGCCTCTGGACCAAACAGCGAAAGATTGTGCCTGCTCTCTCCAAGGAAAGTGTGCCCAATCCATTGACCACAACCCTACAGGTTAGGGAAAAGCTCCAAGGTCCCTGAGGCCATCAATAGTATAAGCCACCCTGGACTAAGAGGGGCTCTCTGACACCAGCGGAGCAACTATCTCCACTTAGACTCTAAGACAGTGTCCCCAGAGACAGAAGGTTGAAATGGACAGGCCCCCAGGCCCTAATCTGAACCTTAGCTTTGGTTTCCATGTTTCCGTTCTCAGAGGGCTGTTTTCCTAGACCAGCACATGGGGCTTTTCTGAGGCACCAAACCAAACATCTCTCATCTCCACATGGGAAACTTTCTTACTGGGATGTATCAAACACTTCAGGTAGGAGAGTTCCGCAGGGCCACCGAACAACCAGCACATTTCAAGGTCTCCATGGAACCAAACGCACATTATGACGCATCGTCAGGAGAGGCCATTTCAACTCAGCCCCCTGGGTCGCGTGTTCCAGAGGCAGCAGATCAAACATATCTTGTCGCTAATAGCCATTGCGAATGCGAGACATGCTGTACAGGGATCCATCCTTCGAACCCTGCTCTCCAGTCCTTCCATATGGTATGTCCTGGAGCCATGCAACAGGACTCGAATGTCCCGCAGAAGGAAACCTTGTGGTTTGGGGCAACCTCCAAACTCAGCGTGGGAAAACTTCCTTGGCCTCATGAGGCCCCCACTTCATGAAGGTGCCATCATGGACACATACTCCAGCCTCAGCAAACGTCTGATCCTCAGCCTGACTTCAGATGCAGGAGATTTTTATTCAGCCTCTGCAGAGTGGGCCTGCTCGGCCCTTGGCTCCAATCCTCACACTAGCTTGTGTTTTCAGACTTCCGTCCTCACACACCTGGCCCACAAACCCTCCCTACTGGGAATTCTGGGGCCACAATGAAGCACTGTGCCTGTCTCCTAGGAGAAAAACATTGTCTATGGCGCTGCCAAGAGACCCCAAATGAGGATCAATCTGCTTGGCCCTCGGCAACACCCCAATTGCATAGGCTACCTTAAACAGTGATGCTCTGTCGCAAATAGCCTGAGCCCAGACCTTCCAACAGACACCGACACAGCTGGCTGCACACCCAGCACATTGGACCCGCCACTGCCTTAGGCCACCATCCATTCCCAACCTGGGTTTTCAGTCATCGGAACCTAGACCTTATCTCCAATCCCTGCACAGGGGAGAACCTGATGCCCAAGTCAGAACCCCTCCTTCCCCATGGCAAGAAACCTTGCTGCTGGCAGTGGTTCAAACCTTCAGTGTAGGAGAAAACAGCATGGCCCATGAGGCCACGCCCAAGCGTGAGGGCCGCCTTGGGCACAAACACACATTGTGACCCTCTGCTTGAGTACCTTATTCAAGTAACGCCTCTCAGTGACTGGACCAAGAGCCCGCATATGTGGCTTGCCATGCCCATAGGCACCCAGGACTAACTAGATGGTGTGTATTCCTGTTGAGGGAACCCACTGCTGTGCTCTAGAGTCCCTCTCCTGGGGGGTCCCCTGTGGCAGAAAACAGTACTCTTCATTCCCACAGAATGAACACAAACATTGGGAGCTTGGACAATCCCCCGAGAGGAAGGCTCTTCCTCGGCCTCTGAGACAACCCCTACCCTGACCGGACACTGTAAACGCAACACCCAGAGACAAAATCCTGAGTGACTGCCTCCCACTTGCCCTACTTTGATTTCCAGAGGATCTCCCCTCACGGACTAGAGATCAGGCCTGCCATTACATTGGCCCCTAGCTGAGCCAAGTTTGCTTTTTCAGACATCTGTCCCCACAGCCCTGGCAAACACAGCCTCTAGGCTGGGTCCTCTGGAGCCATACCACAGGACCGTGCCTGCTCTCTCCTGGGAAACTGTGTCCATTCCTTTGGCCACACACCTCCAGAATATGAGAAACCTCAAGGCCTCCGAGGACATCCCACTACTGGGAGCCTCACTGGACTCACAGGGGCATTCGGACACAAGCTGAGCAGCTACATCCACAAATGCATGCACACAGATGTCAACAGAGATAGAAGGTAGAGCCGGACAGGCCTTTAGGCCGTAATCTCAACTCTTGCTTTGGTTTCCAGGTGTCACTCCTCAGAGGCTTTGGTTCGAAGAACAGGGTATGGGGCTTTCCTGAGGTACGGAACAGAACTCCTCTCGTCTCCACATGGGAAGTTGCCTTGTTGGAGCCGTGTCAAACACCTCATGTTGGAGAATCCTGCAGAGTCCCTGAGCCTCCTCCACATTCCAAGGTCTCCCAGGCCACCAAGCCACAGTAAGACTCATCTTCAGGAGAGTCCATTTCAACTCTCCCCTCTGGGTAGCTCACCCAGGAGCCCGCAGATTGAGCCTGCCTTGTCCTGACTAAAGAGTGGGAATATGAGGTGGCGTTCCCAGGCATCCATGCTTAGACACCTGCTCTCGAGTCTTTCCATATGGGGCCTCTTGGAAGCATCCAATAGGACTCGACTGTCGTGCAGAAGGTAACCTTCAGTTTTGGAGCAGTTCACAAATCCCATCGTAGCCAAAACTTTCTGGCCTCATGAAGCCCCCACACCCTTCAGGAAGAGGCCATGCTGGACAAGACCTCTAGCCTGAGGCACGTCTCATAGTTGACATGACCTCAGTGCAGGAGATCTCGATTCAGCCTCTGCAGAGTGGGCCTGACGTGCCCTCTTTCCCAAACCTCACGCAGCTTGTGTTTTCAGACTTCCTTCCTCACACTCCTGGCAAACAAGCCCTCCGGACTAGGAACTCCAGAATCAAAACCCAACCCAGTGTCAGCCCAACGGAAGAAAAACGTTTCCCTGTGGGGCTCTCCAGAAAACCCAGATGAGGATCAACCTGCTCGGGCCTGGACGGTACCCGAACTGGATAGGCTGCTCTGGGCACTCATGCTCTGCCTGACACAGCCTCAAGCCAGACTTCCAGACAGACAAGGAGACAGCTGGCCGCACACCCATCACTTCGGACACGCCATGGTCTTATGCCGTCACCTCATCCTAACCTTGGTTTTCAGATATCTGAACCTAGACATTATATCAATTCTCCACACAGCTGGGTATAGCAAGCACAAAGCAGAACTCCTCCTTCCCCATGGCTGTGAAGCTTGCTCTTGGCATGGAGTCACACCTTCAGGGTGGGAGAAACCTTCATGGCCCCTGATGCCACGCCCAAACTTGAGTGCTGCTTGGGCACAAATTCACACTGTGACCCTCAGCATGAGCCCCATGTCAAAGAAAGGCCTGTCAGGGCCTGGAGCAAGAGCCCACATATGGGGCTTGCCAAGCCCCTATGCACCCAATCCTCACCACGGTTTGAATTTTCCAGTCGCCCCGCCCGTACCTGGAGCTCTGCTCTGGAATCCCTTTCTTGGAGAGACCCATGAGCCAGACAACACGACTCCACCCTTCCCACAAAATGACCCTAAACTCTTGGGAGCTGGGACAAATCCCCAGAGAGGGATACTCGTCCACAGTACCTGAGGCCACCGCTCCAATTTACGGCTATCCCGGACACAACATCCAGAGACAAAAGCCTGAAGGAACGCCTCCCACTCGCCCTTGTTTCAGAGGCCCAGGAGCTCCCTCTCGGGCTGTACATCCGGCCTGCCATACCCTAGGCGCCACTCATAAGCTGAGTTTGTGTATTCAGACTTCTGTGCCCACAGCCTGGACCCACACAACATCCAGGCTAGGGCCTCTGGACCAAACAGCGAAAGATTGTGCCTGCTCTCTCCAAGGAAAGTGTGCCCAATCCATTGACCACAACCCTACAGGTTAGGGAAAAGCTCCAAGGTCCCTGAGGCCATCAATAGTATAAGCCACCCTGGACTAAGAGGGGCTCTCTGACACCAGCGGAGCAACTATCTCCACTTAGACTCTAAGACAGTGTCCCCAGAGACAGAATGTTGAAATGGACAGGCCCCCAGGCCCTAATCTGAACCTTAGCTTTGGTTTCCATGTTTCCGTTCTCAGAGGGCTGTTTTCCTAGACCAGCACATGGGGCTTTTCTGAGGCACCAAACCAAACATCTCTCATCTCCACATGGGAAACTTTCTTACTGGGATGTATCAAACACTTCAGGTAGGAGAGTTCCGCAGGGCCACCGAACAACCAGCACATTTCAAGGTCTCCATGGAACCAAACGCACATTATGACGCATCGTCAGGAGAGGCCATTTCAACTCAGCCCCCTGGGTCGCGTGTTCCAGAGGCAGCAGATCAAACATATCTTGTCGCTAATAGCCATTGCGAATGCGAGACATGCTGTACAGGGATCCATCCTTCGAACCCTGCTCTCCAGTCCTTCCATATGGTATGTCCTGGAGCCATGCAACAGGACTCGAATGTCCCGCAGAAGGAAACCTTGTGGTTTGGGGCAACCTCCAAACTCAGCGTGGGAAAACTTCCTTGGCCTCATGAGGCCCCCACTTCATGAAGGTGCCATCATGGACACATACTCCAGCCTCAGCAAACGTCTGATCCTCAGCCTGACTTCAGATGCAGGAGATTTTTATTCAGCCTCTGCAGAGTGGGCCTGCTCGGCCCTTGGCTCCAATCCTCACACTAGCTTGTGTTTTCAGACTTCCGTCCTCACACACCTGGCCCACAAACCCTCCCTACTGGGAATTCTGGGGCCACAATGAAGCACTGTGCCTGTCTCCTAGGAGAAAAACATTGTCTATGGCGCTGCCAAGAGACCCCAAATGAGGATCAATCTGCTTGGCCCTCGGCAACACCCCAATTGCATAGGCTACCTTAAACAGTGATGCTCTGTCGCAAATAGCCTGAGCCCAGACCTTCCAACAGACACCGACACAGCTGGCTGCACACCCAGCACATTGGACCCGCCACTGCCTTAGGCCACCATCCATTCCCAACCTGGGTTTTCAGTCATCGGAACCTAGACCTTATCTCCAATCCCTGCACAGGGGAGAACCTGATGCCCAAGTCAGAACCCCTCCTTCCCCATGGCAAGAAACCTTGCTGCTGGCAGTGGTTCAAACCTTCAGTGTAGGAGAAAACAGCATGGCCCATGAGGCCACGCCCAAGCGTGAGGGCCGCCTTGGGCACAAACACACATTGTGACCCTCTGCTTGAGTACCTTATTCAAGTAACGCCTCTCAGTGACTGGACCAAGAGCCCGCATATGTGGCTTGCCATGCCCATAGGCACCCAGGACTAACTAGATGGTGTGTATTCCTGTTGAGGGAACCCACTGCTGTGCTCTAGAGTCCCTCTCCTGGGGGGTCCCCTGTGGCAGAAAACAGTACTCTTCATTCCCACAGAATGAACACAAACATTGGGAGCTTGGACAATCCCCCGAGAGGAAGGCTCTTCCTCGGCCTCTGAGACAACCCCTACCCTGACCGGACACTGTAAACGCAACACCCAGAGACAAAATCCTGAGTGACTGCCTCCCACTTGCCCTACTTTGATTTCCAGAGGATCTCCCCTCACGGACTAGAGATCAGGCCTGCCATTACATTGGCCCCTAGCTGAGCCAAGTTTGCTTTTTCAGACATCTGTCCCCACTGCCCTGGCAAACACAGCCTCTAGGCTGGGTCCTCTGGAGCCATACCACAGGACCGTGCCTGCTCTCTCCTGGGAAACTGTGTCCATTCCTTTGGCCACACACCTCCAGAATATGAGAAACCTCAAGGCCTCCGAGGACATCCCACTACTGGGAGCCTCACTGGACTCACAGGGGCATTCGGACACAAGCTGAGCAGCTACATCCATGAATGCATGCACACAGATGTCAACAGAGATAGAAGGTTGAGCCGGACAGGCCTTTAGGCCGTAGTCTCAACTCTTGCTTTGGTTTCCAGGTGTCACTCCTCAGAGGCTTTGGTTCGAAGAACAGGGTATGGGGCTTTCCTGAGGTACGGAACAGAACTCCTCTCGTCTCCACATGGGAAGTTGCCTTGTTGGAGCCGTGTCAAACACCTCATGTTGGAGAATCCTGCAGAGTCCCTGAGCCTCCTCCACATTCCAAGGTCTCCCAGGCCACCAAGCCACAGTAAGACTCATCTTCAGGAGAGTCCATTTCAACTCTCCCCTCTGGGTAGCTCACCCAGGAGCCCGCAGATTGAGCCTGCCTTGTCCTGACTAAAGAGTGGGAATATGAGGTGGCGTTCCCAGGCATCCATGCTTAGACACCTGCTCTCGAGTCTTTCCATATGGGGCCTCTTGGAACCATCCAATAGGACTCGACTGTCGTGCAGAAGGTAACCTTCAGTTTTGGAGCAGTTCACAAATCCCATCGTAGCCAAAACTTTCTGGCCTCATGAAGCCCCCACACCCTTCAGGAAGAGGCCATGCTGGACAAGACCTCTAGCCTGAGGCACGTCTCATAGTTGACATGACCTCAGTGCAGGAGATCTCGATTCAGCCTCTGCAGAGTGGGCCTGACGTGCCCTCTTTCCCAAACCTCACGCAGCTTGTGTTTTCAGACTTCCTTCCTCACACTCCTGGCAAACAAGCCCTCCGGACTAGGAACGCCAGAACCAAAACCCAGCCCAGTGTCTGCCCAACGGAAGAAAAACGTTTCCCTGTGGGGCTCTCCAGAAAACCCAGATGAGGATCAACCTGCTCGGGCCTGGACGGTACCCGAACTGGATAGGCTGCTCTGCGCACTCATGCTCTGCCTGACACAGCCTCAAGCCAGACTTCCAGACAGACAAGGAGACAGCTGGCCGCACACCCAGCACCTCGGACACGCCATGGTCTTATGCCGTCACCTCATCCTAACCTTGGTTTTCAGATATCTGAACCTAGACATTATATCAATTCTCCACACAGCTGGGTATAGCAAGCACAAAGCAGAACTCCTCCTTCCCCATGGCTGTGAAGCTTGCTCTTGGCATGGAGTCACACCTTCAGGGTGGGAGAAACCTTCATGGCCCCTGATGCCACGCCCAAACTTGAGTGCTGCTTGGGCACAAATTCACACTGTGACCCTCAGCATGAGCCCCATGTCAAAGAAAGGCCTGTCAGGGCCTGGAGCAAGAGCCCACATATGGGGCTTGCCAAGCCCCTATGCACCCAATCCTCACCACGGTTTGAATTTTCCAGTCGCCCCGCCCGTACCTGGAGCTCTGCTCTGGAATCCCTTTCTTGGAGAGACCCATGAGCCAGACAACACGACTCCACCCTTCCCACAAAATGACCCTAAACTCTTGGGAGCTGGGACAAATCCCCAGAGAGGGATACTCGTCCACAGTACCTGAGGCCACCGCTCCAATTTACGGCTATCCCGGACACAACATCCAGAGACAAAAGCCTGAAGGAACGCCTCCCACTCGCCCTTGTTTCAGAGGCCCAGGAGCTCCCTCTCGGGCTGTACATCCGGCCTGCCATACCCTAGGCGCCACTCATAAGCTGAGTTTGTGTATTCAGACTTCTGTGCCCACAGCCTGGACCCACACAACATCCAGGCTAGGGCCTAAGGACCAAACAGCGAAAGATTGTGCCTGCTCTCTCCATGGAAAGTGTGCCCAATCCATTGACCACAACCCTACAGGTTAGGGAAAAGCTCCAAGGTCCCTGAGGCCATCAATAGTATAGGCCAACCTGGACTAAGAGGGGCTCTCTGACACCAGCGGAGCAACTATCTCCACTTAGACTCTAAGACAGTGTCCCCAGAGACAGAATGTTGAAATGGACAGGCCCCCAGGCCCTAATCTGAACCTTAGCTTTGGTTTCCATGTTTCCGTTCTCAGAGGGCTGTTTTCCTAGACCAGCACATGGGGCTTTTCTGAGGCACCAAACCAAACATCTCTCATCTCCACATGGGAAGCTTTCTTACTGGGATGTATCAAACACTTCAGGTAGGAGAGTTCCGCAGGGCCACTGAACAACCAGCACATTCCAAGGTCTCCATGGACCCAAACGCACATTATGACGCATCGTCAGGAGAGGCCATTTCAACTCAGCCCCCTGGGTCGCGTGTTCCAGAGGCAGCAGATCAAACATATCTTGTCGCTAATAGCCAATGGGAATGCGAGGCATGCTGTACAGGGATCCATCCTTCGAACCCTGCTCTCCAGTCCTTCCATATGGTATGTCCTGGAGCCATGCAACAGGACTCGAATGTCCCGCAGAAGGAAACCTTGTGGTTTGGGGCAACCTCCAAACTCAGCGTGGGAAAACTTCCTTGGCCTCATGAGGCCCCCACTTCATGAAGGTGCCATCATGGACACATACTCCAGCCTCAGCCAACGTCTGATCCTCAGCCTGACTTCAGATGCAGGAGATTTTGATTCAGCCTCTGCAGAGTGGGCCTGCTCTGCCCTTGGCTCCAATCCTCACACTAGCTTGTGTTTTCAGACTTCCGTCCTCACACTCCTGGCCCACCAACCCTCCCTACTGGGAATTCTGGGGCCACAATGAAGCACTGTGCCTGCCTCCCAGGAGAAAAACATTGTCTATGGCGCTGCCCAGAAACCCCAAATGAGGATCAAACTGCTTGGCCCTCGGCAACACCCCAATTGCATAGGCTACCTTAAACAGTGATGCTCTGAGGCAAATAGCCTGAGCCCAGACCTTCCAACAGACACCGACACAGCTGGCTGCACACCCAGCACATTGGACCCGCCACTACCTTAGGCCACCATATATTCCCAGCCTGGGTTTTCAGTCATCGGAACCTAGACCTTATCTCCAATCCCTGCAAAGGGGAGAACCTGATGCACAAGTCAGAACCCCTCCTTCCCCATGGCAAGAAACCTTGCTGCTGGCAGTGAGTCAAACCTTCAGTGTAGGAGAAAACGGCATGGCCCATGAGGCCACGCCCAAGCATGAGGGCCGCCTTGGGCACAAACACACATTGTGACCCTCAGCTTGAGTACCTTATTCAAGTAACGCCTCTAAGTGACTGGACCAAGAGCCCGCATATGTGGCTTTCCATGCCAATAGGCACCCAAGACTAACTAGATGGTGTGTATTCCATTTGAGGGAACCCACTGCTGTGCTCTAGAGTCCCTCTCCTGGATGGTCCCCTGTGGCAGAAAACAGTACTCTTCATTCCCACAGAATGAACACCAACACTTGGGAGCTTGGACAATCCCCCGAGAGGAAGGCTCTTCCTCGGCCTCTGAGACAACCCCTACCCTGACCGGACACTGTAAACGCAACACCCAGAGACAAAATCCTGAGTGACTGCCTCCCACTTGCCCTACTTTGATTTCCAGAGGATCTCCCCTCACGGACTAGAGATCAGGCCTGCCATTACATTGGCCCCTAGCTGAGCCAAGTTTGCTTTTTCAGACATCTGTCCCCACAGCCCTGGCAAATACAGCCTCTAGGCTGGGTCCTCTGGAGCCATACCACAGGACCGTGCCTGCTCTCTCCTGGGAAACTGTGTCCATTCCTTTGGCCACACACCTCCAGAATATGAGAAACCTCAAGGCCTCCGAGGACATCCCAATACTGGGAGCCTCACTGGACTCACAGGGGCATTCGGACACAAGCTGAGCAGCTACATCCATGAATGCATGCACACAGATGTCAACAGAGATAGAAGGTTGAGCCGGACAGGCCTTTAGGCCGTAGTCTCAACTCTTGCTTTGGTTTCCAGGTGTCAGTCCTCAGAGGCTTTGGTTCGAAGAACAGGGTATGGGGCTCTCCTGAGGCACGAAACAGAACTCCTCTCGTCTCCACATGGGAAGTTGCCTTGTTGGAGCCGTGTCAAACACCTCATGTTGGAGAATCCTGCAGAGTCCCTGAGCCACCTCCACCTTCCAAGGTCTCCCAGGCCACCAAGCCACAGTAGGACTCATCTTCAGGAGAGTCCATTTCAACTCTCCCCTCTGGGTAGCTCACCCAGGAGCCCGCAGATTGAGCCTGCCTTGTCCTGACTAAAGAGTGGGAATATGAGGTGGCGTTCCCAGGCATCCATGCTTAGACACCTGCTCTCGAGTCTTTCCATATGGGGCCTCTTGGAACCATCCAATAGGACTCGACTGTCGTGCAGAAGGTAACCTTCAGTTTTGGAGCAGTTCACAAATCCCATCGTAGGCAAAACTTTCTGGCCTCATGAAGCCCCCACACCCTTCAGGAAGAGGCCATGCTGGACAAGACCTCTAGCCTGAGGCACGTCTCATAGTTGACATGACCTCAGTGCAGGAGATCTCGATTCAGCCTCTGCAGAGTGGGCCTGCCGTGCCCTCGGTCCCAAACCTCACGCTAGCTTGTGTTTTCAGACTTCCTTCCTCACACTCCTGGCAAACAAGCCCTCCGGACTAGGAACTCCAGAACAAAAACCAAGCCCAGTGTCTGCCCAATGGAAGAAAAACGTTTCCCTGTGGGGCTCTCCAGAAAACCTAGATGAGGATCAACCTGCTCGGGCCTCGACGGCACCCGAACTGGATAGGCTGCTCTGGGCACTCATGCTCTGCCTGACACAGCCTGAAGCCAGACGTCCAGACAGACAAGGAGACAGCTGGCCGCACACCCAGCACTTCGGACACGCCATGGTCTTATGCCGTCACCTCATCCTAACCTTGGTTTTCAGATATCTGAACCTAGACATTATATCAATTCTCCACACAGCTGGGTATAGCAAGCACAAAGCAGAACTCCTCCTTCCCCATGGCTGTCAAGCTTGCTCTTGGCATGGAGTCACACCTTCAGGGTGGGAGAAACCTTCATGGCCCCTGATGCCACGCCCAAACTTGAGTGCTGCTTGGGCACAAATTCACACTGTGACCCTCAGCATGAGCCCCATGTCAAAGAAAGGCCTGTCAGGGCCTGGAGCAAGAGCCCACATATGGGGCTTGCCAAGCCCCTATGCACCCAATCCTCACCACGGTTTGAATTTTCCAGTTGCCCCGCCCGTACCTGGAGCTCTGCTCTGGAATCCCTTTCTTGGAGAGACCCATGAGCCAGACAACACGACTCCACCCTTCCCACAAAATGACCCTAAACTCTTGGGAGCTGGGACAAATCCCCAGAGAGGGATACTCGTCCACAGTACCTGAGGCCACCGCTCCAATTTACGGCTATCCCGGACACAACATCCAGAGACAAAAGCCTGAAGGAACGCCTCCCACTCGCCCTTGTTTCAGAGGCCCAGGAGCTCCCTCTCGGGCTGTACATCCGGCCTGCCATACCCTAGGCGCCACTCATAAGCTGAGTTTGTGTATTCAGACTTCTGTGCCCACAGCCTGGACCCACACAACATCCAGGCTAGGGCCTAAGGACCAAACAGCGAAAGATTGTGCCTGCTCTCTCCATGGAAAGTGTGCCCAATCCATTGACCACAACCCTACAGGTTAGGGAAAAGCTCCAAGGTCCCTGAGGCCATCAATAGTATAGGCCAACCTGGACTAAGAGGGGCTCTCTGACACCAGCGGAGCAACTATCTCCACTTAGACTCTAAGACAGTGTCCCCAGAGACAGAATGTTGAAATGGACAGGCCCCCAGGCCCTAATCTGAACCTTAGCTTTGGTTTCCATGTTTCCGTTCTCAGAGGGCTGTTTTCCTAGACCAGCACATGGGGCTTTTCTGAGGCACCAAACCAAACATCTCTCATCTCCACATGGGAAGCTTTCTTACTGGGATGTATCAAACACTTCAGGTAGGAGAGTTCCGCAGGGCCACCGAACAACCAGCACATTCCAAGGTCTCCATGGACCCAAACGCACATTATGACGCATCGTCAGGAGAGGCCATTTCAACTCAGCCCCCTGGGTCGCGTGTTCCAGAGGCAGCAGATCAAACATATCTTGTCGCTAATAGCCAATGGGAATGCGAGGCATGCTGTACAGGGATCCATCCTTCGAACCCTGCTCTCCAGTCCTTCCATATGGTATGTCCTGGAGCCATGCAACAGGACTCGAATGTCCCGCAGAAGGAAACCTTGTGGTTTGGGGCAACCTCCAAACTCAGCGTGGGAAAACTTCCTTGGCCTCATGAGGCCCCCACTTCATGAAGGTGCCATCATGGACACATACTCCAGCCTCAGCCAACGTCTGATCCTCAGCCTGACTTCAGATGCAGGAGATTTTGATTCAGCCTCTGCAGAGTGGGCCTGCTCTGCCCTTGGCTCCAATCCTCACACTAGCTTGTGTTTTCAGACTTCCGTCCTCACACTCCTGGCCCACCAACCCTCCCTACTGGGAATTCTGGGGCCACAATGAAGCACTGTGCCTGCCTCCCAGGAGAAAAACATTGTCTATGGCGCTGCCCAGAAACCCCAAATGAGGATCAAACTGCTTGGCCCTCGGCAACACCCCAATTGCATAGGCTACCTTAAACAGTGATGCTCTGAGGCAAATAGCCTGAGCCCAGACCTTCCAACAGACACCGACACAGCTGGCTGCACACCCAGCACATTGGACCCGCCAATACCATAGGCCACCATATATTCCCAGCCTGGGTTTTCAGTCATCGGAACCTAGACCTTATCTCCAATCCCTGCAAAGGGGAGAACCTGATGCACAAGTCAGAACCCCTCCTTCCCCATGGCAAGAAACCTTGCTGCTGGCAGTGAGTCAAACCTTCAGTGTAGGAGAAAACGGCATGGCCCATGAGGCCACGCCCAAGCATGAGGGCCGCCTTGGGCACAAACACACATTGTGACCCTCAGCTTGAGTACCTTATTCAAGTAACGCCTCTAAGTGACTGGACCAAGAGCCCGCATATGTGGCTTTCCATGCCAATAGGCACCCAAGACTAACTAGATGGTGTGTATTCCATTTGAGGGAACCCACTGCTGTGCTCTAGAGTCCCTCTCCTGGATGGTCCCCTGTGGCAGAAAACAGTACTCTTCATTCCCACAGAATGAACACCAACACTTGGGAGCTTGGACAATCCCCCGAGAGGAAGGCTCTTCCTCGGCCTCTGAGACAACCCCTACCCTGACCGGACACTGTAAACGCAACACCCAGAGACAAAATCCTGAGTGACTGCCTCCCACTTGCCCTACTTTGATTTCCAGAGGATCTCCCCTCACGGACTAGAGATCAGGCCTGCCATTACATTGGCCCCTAGCTGAGCCAAGTTTGCTTTTTCAGACATCTGTCCCCACAGCCCTGGCAAATACAGCCTCTAGGCTGGGTCCTCTGGAGCCATACCACAGGACCGTGCCTGCTCTCTCCTGGGAAACTGTGTCCATTCCTTTGGCCACACACCTCCAGAATATGAGAAACCTCAAGGCCTCCGAGGACATCCCAATACTGGGAGCCTCACTGGACTCACAGGGGCATTCGGACACAAGCTGAGCAGCTACATCCATGAATGCATGCACACAGATGTCAACAGAGATAGAAGGTTGAGCCGGACAGGCCTTTAGGCCGTAGTCTCAACTCTTGCTTTGGTTTCCAGGTGTCAGTCCTCAGAGGCTTTGGTTCGAAGAACAGGGTATGGGGCTCTCCTGAGGCACGAAACAGAACTCCTCTCGTCTCCACATGGGAAGTTGCCTTGTTGGAGCCGTGTCAAACACCTCATGTTGGAGAATCCTGCAGAGTCCCTGAGCCACCTCCACCTTCCAAGGTCTCCCAGGCCACCAAGCCACAGTAGGACTCATCTTCAGGAGAGTCCATTTCAACTCTCCCCTCTGGGTAGCTCACCCAGGAGCCCGCAGATTGAGCCTGCCTTGTCCTGACTAAAGAGTGGGAATATGAGGTGGCGTTCCCAGGCATCCATGCTTAGACACCTGCTCTCGAGTCTTTCCATATGGGGCCTCTTGGAACCATCCAATAGGACTCGACTGTCGTGCAGAAGGTAACCTTCAGTTTTGGAGCAGTTCACAAATCCCATCGTAGGCAAAACTTTCTGGCCTCATGAAGCCCCCACACCCTTCAGGAAGAGGCCATGCTGGACAAGACCTCTAGCCTGAGGCACGTCTCATAGTTGACATGACCTCAGTGCAGGAGATCTCGATTCAGCCTCTGCAGAGTGGGCCTGCCGTGCCCTCGGTCCCAAACCTCACGCTAGCTTGTGTTTTCAGACTTCCTTCCTCACACTCCTGGCAAACAAGCCCTCCGGACTAGGAACTCCAGAACAAAAACCAAGCCCAGTGTCTGCCCAATGGAAGAAAAACGTTTCCCTGTGGGGCTCTCCAGAAAACCCAGATGAGGATCAACCTGTTCGGGCCTCGACGGCACCCGAACTGGATAGGCTGCTCTGGGCACTCATGCTCTGCCTGACACAGCCTGAAGCCAGACGTCCAGACAGACAAGGAGACAGCTGGCCGCACACCCAGCACTTCGGACACGCCATGGTCTTATGCCGTCACCTCATCCTAACCTTGGTTTTCAGATATCTGAACCTAGACATTATATCAATTCTCCACACAGCTGGGTATAGCAAGCACAAAGCAGAACTCCTCCTTCCCCATGGCTGTCAAGCTTGCTCTTGGCATGGAGTCACACCTTCAGGGTGGGAGAAACCTTCATGGCCCCTGATGCCACGCCCAAACTTGAGTGCTGCTTGGGCACAAATTCACACTGTGACCCTCAGCATGAGCCCCATGTCAAAGAAAGGCCTGTCAGGGCCTGGAGCAAGAGCCCACATATGGGGCTTGCCAAGCCCCTATGCACCCAATCCTCACCACGGTTTGAATTTTCCAGTCGCCCCGCCCGTACCTGGAGCTCTGCTCTGGAATCCCTTTCTTGGAGAGACCCATGAGCCAGACAACACGACTCCACCCTTCCCACAAAATGACACTAAACTCTTGGGAGCTGGGACAAATCCCCAGAGAGGGATACTCGTCCACAGTACCTGAGGCCACCGCTCCAATTTACGGCTATCCCGGACACAACATCCAGAGACAAAAGCCTGAAGGAACGCCTCCCACTCGCCCTTGTTTCAGAGGCCCAGGAGCTCCCTCTCGGGCTGTACATCCGGCCTGCCATACCCTAGGCGCCACTCATAAGCTGAGTTTGTGTATTCAGACTTCTGTGCCCACAGCCTGGACCCACACAACATCCAGGCTAGGGCCTCTGGACCAAACAGCGAAAGATTGTGCCTGCTCTCTCCAAGGAAAGTGTGCCCAATCCATTGACCACAACCCTACAGGTTAGGGAAAAGCTCCAAGGTCCCTGAGGCCATCAATAGTATAGGCCAACCTGGACTAAGAGGGGCTCTCTGACACCAGCGGAGCAACTATCTCCACTTAGACTATAAGACAGTGTCCCCAGAGACAGAATGTTGAAATGGACAGGCCCCCAGGCCCTAATCTGAACCTTAGCTTTGGTTTCCATGTTTCCGTTCTCAGAGGGCTGTTTTCCTAGACCAGCACATGGGGCTTTTCTGAGGCACCAAACCAAACATCTCTCATCTCCACATGGGAAGCTTTCTTACTGGGATGTATCAAACACTTCAGGTAGGAGAGTTCCGCAGGGCCACCGAACAACCAGCACATTTCAAGGTCTCCATGGACCCAAACGCACATTATGACGCATCGTCAGGAGAGGCCATTTCAACTCAGCCCCCTGGGTCGCGTGTTCCAGAGGCAGCAGATCAAACATATCTTGTCGCAAATAGCCATTGCGAATGCGAGACATGCTGTACAGGGATCCATCCTTCGAACCCTGCTCTCCAGTCCTTCCATATGGTATGTCCTGGAGCCATGCAACAGAACTCGAATGTCCCGCAGAAGGAAACCTTGTGGTTTGGGGCAACCTCCAAACTCAGCGTGGGAAAACTTCCTTGGCCTCATGAGGCCCCCACTTCATGAAGGTGCCATCATGGACACATACTCCAGCCTCAGCCAACGTCTGATCCTCAGCCTGACTTCAGATGCAGGAGATTTTTATTCAGCCTCTGCAGAGTGGGCCTGCTCGGCCCTTGGCTCCAATCCTCACACTAGCTTGTGTTTTCAGACTTCCGTCCTCACACACCTGGCCCACAAACCCTCCCTACTGGGAATTCTGGGGCCACAATGAAGCACTGTGCCTGCCTCCCAGGAGAAAAACATTGTCTATGGCGCTGCCAAGAGACCCCAAATGAGGATCAATCTGCTTGGCCCTCGGCA
>NW_028134259.1:0-63000 GCF_964662115.1 Mustela nivalis | reverse complement strand
ATCCTGCATATGGGGCTTGTCATATCCATAGGCCCCCAGGCTTAACCAGAGGGCGAGTATTCCAGTTGTCAGTACCCACTGCTATGCTCTAGAATCCCTCTACTGGGGGGACACATGAAGCAGAAAACAGTACACTTCCCTTCTCACAGAATGACACCAAACTCTTGGGGGCTGGACAAACTACCAGAGAGGGAGACTTCTACGACCCATGAGGCAACTCCTACATTAAACGGCCATTGTGGACAAAACATCCAGAGACAAAAGCCTGAGCGACTGCCTCCCTCTCACCCTTCTTTCATATCCAGAGGAGCTCCCCTCATGGACTGTAGATCAGGCCTGCCGTAACCTCGGCCCCAATCCTGAGCTGAGTTAGGGTTTTTGGATGTCTGTCTGCACAGCCATGGCCCACACAGCCTCCAGGCTGGGGTCTATGGAGCAACACCACAGAACTGTGCCTGCTCTCTCCTAAGAAACTGCCCATTCCATTGGCCACAACTCGACAAAATAGTAGAAACCTCAAGGTCCCCAAGGACATCCCACTACCGCAAGCCGCACTGGACAGATAGGGGCATTATGACACAAGCTGAGCAACTACTACCTCCATGCAGACACACAGACAGATATCCGCAGAGACAGAAGACTGATCCAGACAGGCCCCTAGGCCCTATTATGAACTCTTGCTTTGGTGTCCAGGTATCACTCCTTGAGGCCTGGGATCGAAGACCAGCATACGGGGCTTTCCTGAGGCACCAGACAGAAGACCTCTCATCTCCACATGGGAAGCTTCCTTGTTGGAGTTGTGTCAAGCCCTTCGGGTTGGAGAATCCTGCAGAGTCCCTTAGCTACTGCCACATTCCAAGGACTTCATGGCCAACATCCCACATTATGACTCATCCTCAGGAGAGTCCATTTAAACTCAGCCTTCTTGTAGCTCACCCAAGAGCCCGCAGATTGAGCGTGCCTTGTCTCGACCAGGCAATGGGAAGGTGAGTTGGCGTTTCTCGGCATCCATGCTTAGGCCCCTGCTCTCGAGTCTTTCTGTATGGGGCATCCTGGAACCATCCAATACTACTCGACTGTCCTCAAGAAGGAACATTGAAGGTTGGAGCAGCTCACAACTCCCAGCGTAGGGAAACCTCCCTGGACTCATGACGCCACCACCCACTTCAGGAAGGGACCGTCATGGACACAAACTCCAGCTTGAGGCAACATCTGATAATCGCCCTGACCTCACCTGCAGGAGATCTCGATTCAGCCTCTGCAGAGTGCGCCTGCCATGCTCTTGGCCCCAAAACTCGTGCTAGCTTGTGTTTTCAGACTTCCTTCCTCACAATCCTGGCCACACCCCTCCAGTTTGGCAATTCTGGAGACACAATGCAGCACTCTGCCTGCCCTCCAGAAGAAAAATGTTGCCCTATAGGGCTACCCGGAAACGCCAAATGAGTAACAACCTGCATGCCACTCGACCATACCCCAATTATACAGTCTAGCCTGTGCACTAAAGCCCTGTCTGACACAGCCTGAGGGCAGACCTCCAGTCCAACACCCAGACAGCTGGCCGTAACACAGAGCATATCACACTCACAATGTCTTTAGGCCATCATCTCTACCCAACCTCAGTTTTCACCTTCAGAACCTAGACCTTATCTCCACTCACTGCTCAGGAGTGAACGTGATGCAAGAATCAGAACTTCTCCTTCGCCTTGGCAAGAAACCTAGTGGTTGGCATGTTGTCCAATGTTCATTGTAGGAGAAAGCAGCATGGACTATGAGGCCCCACCTATCCCTGAGGGCCACAATTTGCACAAACACACAATTTGACCCTCAGCGTGAGCCGTATCCTCATGTAAAGCCTCTTAGTGACTGGAACAACAGCCCACATATGGGGCTTCCCAAGCCCCTATTCCCCCAATCTCAACCAGAGTTCGAGATGTCTAGTCACCCCTACTCAGGGCTCTACTCTGGAATCCCTCTTTGGTGGAACACCTGAGGTAAAAAAAAAAAAATACAGAAAGGACTCTTCCCATCCACAGAATGATCCCAACCACTTGGGATCAGTCCAAATCACCAGAGAAAGAATTGTCCATGGCCCTTGAGGACACCCCGACATTCCACGCCCACCGTTGACACAAAATCCAGAGACAAAAGCCTGAGCAAGCGCCACATACTCGCCCTTTGTTCATAGCCCGGAAAATTCTCACGGTCTGTAGATCGAGCCTTCATACATACATCTCCAAAAATAAGCTGAGTTTGTGTTTTCAGACTTCTGTCCCCACAGTCCTGGCCCACACACCATCCAACCTGGGGCCCCTGGAGCCACACCTCAGGACTGTGGCTTCCCTCTCCAGGGGAATTCTGCCATTTCCATTGGCCACAACCCTATAGATTAGGAGAATGCTCCAAACTCCCCCAGGCCATCCGAATTGTGTTGGCTGCCCAGGACAAACAGGGATGATCTTTCACAAGTTAGGAAACCACCTCCACTCAGACCCAGAGACAGATATCCCCATTGAATAAGATTGAACTGGACAGGCACTGAGGCCCTAATCAGATCCATTGCTTTTGATTTCAGTCATCTCTCCTCAGAGGCCTGGTTTCCAATACCAGCATATGGGAGATTCCTTAGGCACTCATCAAAACAATTCTCTTCTCTACATAGGAAACATACTCTTTAGAGCTCCATCAAAACCTCCGGTTATGAACATCCCTCAAGGCCCCGGATCAAGCACCCCATTCCAAGGTCTACATGGACACAAATGCACATTATGACCCATCCTCAACTCACCCATTTCAACACACCCGCCTCGGTTGCTCCCCTAGATCCAGCAGATCGAACTTGCCTTGGCTCTATGAGACACCTGGAATGGGAGGCAGGCTGCCCAGGCATCCATCCTTAGAACCCTGCTCTGGATAACGTCCTTATGGGATGTCCTGGAGCCATCCAACAGGTCTCGACTGTCCCACAGAAGGAATCATTGTGGTTTGGAGCATCTCACAATTCCCATCGTGGGAAAACCTCCATGTCCTTGTGACACCCTCCCCTTCATGAAGGGGCCATCATGGACAGAAACTCCGACCTAAGAAAACGTCTGATCCTAGCTCTGTCTTCAGGTGTACGGGATCTTGAATCATCTCTGCAGAGGGTGCCTGCCGTCCCCTCACCCCGAAATCTAAGTCTGGCTTGTGTTCTCAGAATTTTTTTTTTCACACTCCTGGCCCACAAGCCTTCCAGTTTGACAATTCTGGAGCCACTATGTGGCACTGTTTCTTCCCTCCAGAAGAAAAACGTTGCCCTCTGGGGCTACCCAGTAACCACAAATGAGTACCATCCTGCACAAAACTCGACTGCACCCCAATGATACAGTCTAGCCTGGGCACTAATTCCCTGTCTGCCACAGCCTGAGCCTGCACCTCCCAACCCACACTCAACAGCTGGCCGAACACTGAGCACATCAGACACACCATGGCCTTAGGGCTTCATCTCTTCCCAACCTCAGTTTTCAGGTCAGAACCTAGACCTTAAATCCAATCACAGTCCAGGAGTGAAAGTGTTGCAGAAATTACAACTCCATCTTCCCCATTGCCAGAAAACTTGTGGTTCCCATACTGTGCAACGTTCAGTGTAGGAGAAACCAGCATGGTACATTAGCCCACGCCCTGACTTGAGGGGCTCCTTGGGCACAAAAACACATTGTGAAACTCAGTGTGAGACCTATCCTCAAGGAAGGCCTCTCAGTGTCTGGACCAAGAGCCCACATATGGGGCTTGCCATGTTCTTAGGTCCCAATGTTAACCAGAGGTCTGGTTGTGCAGTTGCCCCCACCCACGACTCTACTCTGGAATCCCTCTTTTGGTGGTCCACCTGAGGTAAAAAAAAAAAAATAAATAAAAATAAACAAAAAAAAACAGAAAGGCCTCCTCCCTTCCCACAGAATGACCCCAAACTTTTAGGATCGGGTCAAATCCCCAGAAAGGGAGCCTCATCGATGGCCCATGAGGACACCCCGACATTCCATGGCAATTGGTGACACATTTCCAGAAGAAAAAAAAAAAAAAAAAAAAAGCATGAGCAAGCACCTCACATTCGCCCTTTGTTCATATCCCGAAGAGGACTCCTCACGGTCTATAGATCGGGCCTGCCATACCTACATCCCCCAACCTAAGTGGAGTTTGTGTTTTCAGACTTTTGTCCAAATAGCCCTGGACCACACACGCTCCACACTTGGGTCCCTGGAGCCACACCTCAGGACTGTGCTTCCCTTTCAAGGGAATTCTTCCCATTCCATTGGCCACAACCTTGCAAATTAGGAAAAACCTCCAAAGTCACCGAGGCCATCCCAATAGTGTAGGCCGCCCAGGACAAACAGGGGTGATCTCAAACCAGCTGAGCAACTACCTCCACTCAGACAACAGATGTCCCCAGAGAAGAATATTGAACCGGACAGGCCCCTAGGCCCTAATCAGATCCATTGCTTTGGTTTCCAGGCATCTCTCCTCAGAGGCCTCGTTTCCAATACCAGCATATGGTGGTTTCCTGAGGCACCAATAAGAACAAATCTCGTCTCCCCATGGAAAACGTGCTCATTGGAGCTTTGTCATAACCTCTGGTTAGGAGAATCCTTCAGGGCCCTGGTGCCACTGCCCCATACCAAGGTCTCCATGGACTCAAACCAACATTAAGTCCATCCTCAGGAAAGTCCATTTCAACTCAGCCCCCTCTGTTGCTACCCCAAGCCAGCAGATCAAACGTTTCTTGTTGCTAGGATACAATTGGAATGTGAGGCTGGCTGCCCAGGCATCCATACTTAGAACCCTGTTCTGGAAAAATACCTTATAAGACGTCCTGGAGCCATCCAACAAATCTTAATTGTCCCACAGAAGGAATCCTTGCGGTTTGGAGCATCTCACAACTCCAATAGTGGGAAAACCCCCATGGCCTCATAATGCCCCCCCTTCCTGAAGGGGCCAACATGGACAGAAACTCAAACCTGAGCCAAAGTCTGAACCTCGACCTGACTTCAGACGCATGAGATCTCAATTCAGCTCTGCAGAGTGTGCCTGCCATGTCCTTGCCCCGAAACCTAAGCCGAGCTTGTGTTCTCAGACTTCCGTCCTCACTCTCCTGGCCCACAAGCCCTCTAGTTTGGGATTTCCGAAGCCACAATGCAGCACTCTGCCTGCCCTCCAGAAGAAAAACTTTGCCCTATGCTGCTAATAAGAAACCCCAAATGATTTTCTAATGCATGCCACTCGATTGTAAATCAATTATACAGCCCACCCTGTATTCTAATGCCCTGTCTGGCACAGCCTGAGACAAGACATCCCAAACGACACCCAGACAGCTGGCCCCAACCTGGACACATAGGACCCGCTATGGCTGTAGGTCGTCATCTCTTCCCAACCTCGGTTTTCAGGCTTCAGAACCTAGACCTTATCTCCAATCACTGCCCAGGGGTGAACGTGATGCAGAAATTAGAATTCCTCCTTCCCCATGGCCAGAAACCTTGTGGTTGGCATGTTGTCCAACGTTCAATGTGGGAAAACCTGCATTGTCCGAAAGGCCACGCCAGTGCTTGAGGGCCGCCTAGGGCACAGACATGCATTGTGACCTGCAGCATGAGTCCCGTATTAAAGTAACGCCTCTCAGTGGCTGGACCAAGATCCTGCATATGGGCCTTGTCATATCCATAGGCCCCCAGGCTTAACCAGAGGGCGAGTATTCCAGTTGTCAGTACCCACTGCTATGCTCTAGAATCCCTCTAATGGGGGGACACATAGAGCAGAAAACAGGACACTTCCCTTCCCACAGAATGACCCCAAACTCTTGGGGGCTGGACAAACTACCAGAGAGGGAGACTTCTACGACCCATGAGGCAACTCCTACATTAAACGGCCATTGTGGACAAAACATCCAGAGACAAAAGCCTGAGCGACTGCCTCCCTCTCACCCTTCTTTCATATCCAGAGGAGCTCCCCTCATGGACTGTAGATCAGGCCTGCCGTAACCTCGGCCCCAAACCTGAGCTGAGTTAGGGTTTTTGGATGTCTGTCTGCACAGCCATGGCCCACACAGCCTCCAGGCTGGGGTCTCTGGAGCCACACCACAGAACAGTGCCTGCTCTCTCCTAAGAACTGCCCATTCCATTGTCCACAACTCGACAAAATAGTAGAAACCTCAAGGTCCCCAAGGACATCCCACTACCGCAATTCGCACTGGACAAATAGGGGCATTATGACACAAGCTGAGCAACTACTACCTCCATGCAGACACACAGACAGATATCCGCAGAGCCAGAAGATTGAACCAGACAGGCCCCTAGGCCCTATTATGAACTCTTGCTTTGGTGTCCAGGTATCACTCCTCAGAGGCCTGGGTTCGAAGACCAGCA
The DNA here is from genome assembly GCF_964662115.1 of Mustela nivalis. Taxonomy (NCBI): domain Eukaryota; kingdom Metazoa; phylum Chordata; class Mammalia; order Carnivora; family Mustelidae; genus Mustela; species Mustela nivalis. Next base: position 56,611 of record NW_028134259.1, on the reverse strand, counting down.
TACGGGGCTTTCCTGAGGCACCAGACAGAAGACCTCTCATCTCCACATGGGAAGCTTCCTTGTTGGAGTTGTGTCAAGCCCTTCGGGTTGGAGAATCCTGCAGAGTCCCTTAGCTACTGCCACATTCCAAGGTCTCCATGGCCACCAACCCACATTATGACTCATCCTCAGGAGAGTCCATTTAAACTCAGCCTTCTGGGTAGCTCACCCAAGAGCCCGCAGATTGAGCGTGCCTTGTCTCGACCAGGCAATGGGAAGGTGAGTTGGCGTTTCTCGGCATCCATGCTTAGGGCCCTGCTCTCGAGTCTTTCTGTATGGGGCATCCTGGAACCATCCAATAGTACTCGACTGTCCTGAAGAAGGAAACTTTGAAGGTTGGAGCAGCTCACAACTCCCAGCGTAGGGAAACCTCCCTGGACTCATGACGCCCCCACCCCCTTCAGGAAGGGGCCGTCATGGACACAAACCCCAGCTTGAGGCAACATCTGATAATCGCCCTGACCTCACCTGCAGGAGATCTCGATTCAGCCTCTGCAGAGTGGGCCTGCCATGCTCTTGGCCCCAAAACTCGTGCTAGCTTGTGTTTTCAGACTTCCTTCCTCACAATCCTGGCCACACCCCTCCAGTTTGGCAATTCTGGAGACACAATGCAGCACTCTGCCTGCCCTCCAGAAGAAAAATGTTGCCCTATAGGGCTAACCAGAAACGCCAAATGAGTAACAACCTGCATGCCACTCGACCATACCCCAATTATACAGTCTAGCCTGTGCACTAAAGCCCTGTCTGACACAGCCTGAGGGCAGACCTCCAGTCCAACACCCAGACAGCTGGCCGTAACACAGAGCATATCACACCCACAATGGCTTTAGGCCATCATCTCTACCCAACCTCAGTTTTCACCCTCAGAACCTAGACCTTATCTCCACTCACTGCTCAGGAGTGAACGTGATGCAAGAATCAGAACTTCTCCTTCGCCTTGGCAAGAAACCTAGTGGTTGGCATGTTGTCCAATGTTCATTGTAGGAGAAAGCAGCATGGACTATGAGGCCCCACCTATCCCTGAGGGCCACAATTTGCACCAGCACACATTGTGACCCTCAGCGTGAGCCCTATCCTCATGTAGAGCCTCTTAGTGACTGGAACAACAACCCACATATGGGGCTTGCCAAGCCCCTAGTCCCCCAATCTCAACCAGAGTTCGAGATGTCTAGTCACCCCTACTCAGGGCTCTACTCTGGAATCCCTCTTTGGTGGAACACCTGAGGTAAAAAAAAAAAAAAATACAGAAAGGATTCTTCCCATCCACAGAATGATCCCAACCACTTGGGATCAGGCCAAATCACCAGAGAAAGAATTGTCCATGGCCCTTGAGGACACCCCGACATTCCACGCAGACCGTTGACACAAAATCCAGAGACAAAAGCCTGAGCAAGCGCCACATACTCGCCCTTTGTTCATAGCCCGGAAAATTCTCACGGTCTGTAGATCGAGCCTTCATACATACATCCCCAAACCTAAGCTGAGTTTGTGTTTTCAGACTTCTGTCCCCACAGTCCTGGCCCACACACCATCCAACCTGGGGCCCCTGGAGCCACACCTCAGGACTGTGGCTTCCCTCTCCAGGGGAATTCTGCCATTTCCATTGGCCACAACCCTATAGATTAGGAGAATGCTCCAAACTCCCCCAGGCCATCCGAATTGTGTTGGCTGCCCAGGACAAACAGGGATGATCTTTCACAAGTTAGGAAACCACCTCCACTCAGACCCAGAGACAGATATCCCCATTGAATAAGATTGAACTGGACGGGCACTGAGGCCCTAATCAGATCCATTGCTTTTGATTTCAGTCATCTCTCCTCAGAGGCCTGGTTTCCAATACCAGCATATGGGAGATTCCTTAGGCACTCATCAAAACAATTCTCTTCTCTACATAGGAAACATACTCTTTAGAGCTCCATCAAAACCTCCGGTTATGAACATCCCTCAAGGCCCCGGATCAAGCACCCCATTCCAAGGTCTACATGGACACAAATGCACATTATGACCCATCCTCAACTCACCCATTTCAACACACCCGCCTCGGTTGCTCCCCTAGATCCAGCAGATCGAACTTGCCTTGGCTCTATGAGACACCTGGAATGGGAGGCAGGCTGCCCAGGCATCCATCCTTAGAACCCTGCTCTGGATAACGTCCTTATGGGATGTCCTGGAGCCATCCAACAGGTCTCGACTGTCCCACAGAAGGAATCATTGTGGTTTGGAGCATCTCACAATTCCCATCGTGGGAAAACCTCCATGTACTTGTGACACCCTCCCCTTCATGAAGGGGCCATCATGGACAGAAACTCCGACCTAAGAAAACGTCTGATCCTAGCTCTGTCTTCAGGTGTACGGGATCTTGAATCATCTCTGCAGAGGGTGCCTGCCGTCCCCTCACCCCGAAATCTAAGTCTGGCTTGTGTTCTCAGAATTTTTTTTTTCACACTCCTGGCCCACAAGCCTTCCAGTTTGACAATTCTGGAGCCACTATGTGGCACTGTTTCTTCCCTCCAGAAGAAAAACGTTGCCCTCTGGGGCTACCCAGTAACCACAAATGAGTACCATCCTGCACAAAACTCGACTGCACCCCAATGATACAGTCTAGCCTGGGCACTAATTCCCTGTCTGCCACAGCCTGAGCCTGCACCTCCCAACCCACACTCAACAGCTGGCCGAACACTGAGCACATCAGACACACCATGGCCTTAGGGCTTCATCTCTTCCCAACCTCAGTTTTCAGGACAGAACCTAGACCTTAAATCCAATCACAGTCCAGGAGTGAAAGTGTTGCAGAAATTACAACTCCATCTTCCCCATTGCCAGAAAACTTGTGGTTCCCATACTGTGCAACGTTCAGTGTAGGAGAAACCAGCATGGTACATTAGCCCACGCCCTGACTTGAGGGGCTCCTTGGGCACAAAAACACATTGTGAAACTCAGTGTGAGACCTATCCTCAAGGAAGGCCTCTCAGTGTCTGGACCAAGAGCCCACATATGGGGCTTGCCATGTTCTTAGGTCCCAATGTTAACCAGAGGTCTGGTTGTGCAGTTGCCCCCACCCACGACTCTACTCTGGAATCCCTCTTTTGGTGGTCCACCTGAGGTAAAAAAAAATAAATAAATAAAAATAAACAAAAAAAAACAGAAAGGCCTCCTCCCTTCCCACAGAATGACCCCAAACTTTTAGGATCGGGTCAAATCCCCAGAAAGGGAGCCTCATCGATGTCCCATGAGGACACCCCGACATTCCATGGCAATTGGTGACACATTTCCAGAAGAAAAAAAAAAAAAAAAAAAAAGCATGAGCAAGCACCTCACATTCGCCCTTTGTTCATATCCCGAAGAGGACTCCTCACGGTCTATAGATCGGGCCTGCCATACCTACATCCCCCAACCTAAGTGGAGTTTGTGTTTTCAGACTTTTGTCCAAATAGCCCTGGACCACACACGCTCCACACTTGGGTCCCTGGAGCCACACCTCAGGACTGTGCTTCCCTTTCAAGGGAATTCTTCCCATTCCATTGGCCACAACCTTGCAAATTAGGAAAAACCTCCAAAGTCACCGAGGCCATCCCAATAGTGTAGGCCGCCCAGGACAAACAGGGGTGATCTCAAACCAGCTGAGCAACTACCTCCACTCAGACAACAGATGTCCCCAGAGAAGAATATTGAACCGGACAGGCCCCTAGGCCCTAATCAGATCCATTGCTTTGGTTTCCAGGCATCTCTCCTCAGAGGCCTCGTTTCCAATACCAGCATATGGTGGTTTCCTGAGGCACCAATAAGAACAAATCTCGTCTCCCCATGGAAAACGTGCTCATTGGAGCTTTGTCATAACCTCTGGTTAGGAGAATCCTTCAGGGCCCTGGTGCCACTGCCCCATACCAAGGTCTCCATGGACTCAAACCAACATTAAGTCCATCCTCAGGAAAGTCCATTTCAACTCAGCCCCCTCTGTTGCTACCCCAAGCCAGCAGATCAAACGTTTCTTGTTGCTAGGATACAATTGGAATGTGAGGCTGGCTGCCCAGGCATCCATACTTAGAACCCTGTTCTGGAAAAATACCTTATAAGACGTCCTGGAGCCATCCAACAAATCTTAATTGTCCCACAGAAGGAATCCTTGCGGTTTGGAGCATCTCACAACTCCAATAGTGGGAAAACCCCCATGGCCTCATAATGCCCCCCCTTCCTGAAGGGGCCAACATGGACAGAAACTCAAACCTGAGCCAAAGTCTGAACCTCGACCTGACTTCAGACGCATGAGATCTCAATTCAGCTCTGCAGAGTGTGCCTGCCATGTCCTTGCCCCGAAACCTAAGCCGAGCTTGTGTTCTCAGACTTCCGTCCTCACTCTCCTGGCCCACAAGCCCTCTAGTTTGGGATTTCCGAAGCCACAATGCAGCACTCTGCCTGCCCTCCAGAAGAAAAACTTTGCCCTATGCTGCTAATAAGAAACCCCAAATGATTTTCTAATGCATGCCACTCGATTGTAAATCAATTATACAGCCCACCCTGAATTCTAATGCCCTGTCTGGCACAGCCTGAGACAAGACATCCCAAACGACACCCAGACAGCTGGCCCCAACCTGGACACATAGGACCCGCTATGGCTGTAGGTCGTCATCTCTTCCCAACCTCGGTTTTCAGGCTTCAGAACCTAGACCTTATCTCCAATCACTGCCCAGGGGTGAACGTGATGCAGAAATTAGAATTCCTCCTTCCCCATGGCCAGAAACCTTGTGGTTGGCATGTTGTCCAACATTCAATGTGGGAAAACCTGCATTGTCTGAAAGGCCACGCCAGTGCTTGAGGGCCGCCTAGGGCACAGACATGCATTGTGACCTGCAGCGTGAGTCCCGTATTAAAGTAACGCCTCTCAGTGGCTGGACCAAGATCCTGCATATGGGCCTTGTCATATCCATAGGCCCCCAGGCTTAACCAGAGGGCGAGTATTCCAGTTGTCAGTACCCACTGCTATGCTTTTGAATCCCTCTACTGGAGGGACACATGAAGCAGAAAACAGGACACTTCCCTTCCCACAGAATGACCCCAAACTCTTGGGGGCTGGACAAACTACCAGAGAGGGAGATTTCTACGACCCATGAGGCAACTCCTACATTAAACGGCCATTGTGGACAAAACATCCAGAGACAAAAGCCTGAGCGACTGCCTCCCTCTCACCCTTCTTTCATATCCAGAGGAGCTCCCCTCATGGACTGTAGATCAGGCCTGCCGTAACCTCGGCCCCAATCCTGAGCTGAGTTAGGGTTTTTGGATGTCTGTCTGCACAGCCATGGCCCACACAGCCTCCAGGCTGGGGTCTATGGAGCAACACCACAGAACTGTGCCTGCTCTCTCCTAAGAAACTGCCCATTCCATTGGCCACAACTCGACAAAATAGTAGAAACCTCAAGATCCCCAAGGACATCCCACTACCACAAGCCGCACTGGACAAATAGGGGCATTATGACACAAGCTGAGCAACTACTACCTCCATGCAGACACACAGACAGATATCCGCAGAGACAGAAGATTGAACCAGACAGGCCCCTAGGCCCTATTATGAACTCTTGCTTTGGTGTCCAGGTATCACTCCTCAGAGGCCTGGGTTCGAAGACCAGCATACGGGGCTTTCCTGAGGCACCAGACAGAAGACCTCTCATCTCCACATGGGAAGCTTCCTTGTTCGAGTTGTGTCAAGCCCTTCGGGTTGGAGAATCCTGCAGAGTCCCTTAGCTACTGCCACATTCCAAGGTCTCCATGGCCACCAACCCACATTATGACTCATCCTCAGGAGAGTCCATTTAAACTCAGCCTTCTGGGTAGCTCACCCAAGAGCCCGCAGATTGAGCGTGCCTTGTCTCGACCAGGCAATGGGAAGGTGAGTTGGCGTTTCTCGGCATCCATGCTTAGGCCCCTGCTCTCGAGTCTTTCTGTATGGGGCTTCAAGGGACCATCCAATAGTACTCGACTGTCCTGAAGAAGGAAACTTTGAAGTTTGGAGCAGCTCACAACTCCCAGCGTAGGGAAACCTCCCTGGACTCATGACGCCCCCACCCCTTTCATGTAAGGGCCGTCATGGACACAAACTGCAGCTTGAGGCAACATCTGATACTCGCCCTGACCTCACCTGAAGGAGATCTCGATTCAGCCTCTGCAGAGTGGGCCTGCCATGCTCTTGGCCCCAAAACTTGTGCTAGCTTGTGTTTTCAGACTTCCTTCCTCACAATCCTGGCCACACCCCTCTAGTTTGGCAATTCTGGAGACACAATGCAGCACTCTGCCTGCCCTCCAGAAGAAAAATGTTGCCCTATAGGGCTAACCAGAAACGCCAAATGAGTAACAACTTGCATGCCACTCGACCATACCCCAATTATACAGTCTAGCCTGTGCACTAAAGCCCTGTCTGACACAGCCTGAGGGCAGACCTCCAGTCCAACACACAGACAGCTGGCCATACGCAGAGCATATCACACCCACAATGGCTTTAGGCCATCATCTCTACCCAACCTCAGTTTTCACCTTCAGAACATAGACCTTACCTCCACTCACTGCTCAGGAGTAAACGTGATGCAAGAATCAGAACTTCTCCTTCGCCTTGGCAAGAAACCTAGTGGTTGGCATGTTTTCCAATGTTCAGTGTAGTTGAAACCAGTGTGGCCCATGAGGCCCCGCCCATGTTTATGGGCCACATTGGTCACAAACACACATTGTGTCCCTCAGCCTGATCCCAGTCCTCAGGTAAGGCCTCTCAGTGGCTGGATGAAGAGACAGCATATTGGGCTTGCCATGCCCCTAGGCCCCAAATTTTACCCCTAGTTCGGGTTCTCCCTTCACTTTTCCCCAGGGCTCTTCTTTGGAATTACTCTTTTGGCGGGACACCTGAGGTAACAAACCTGAAAGGAGTCCTCCCATTCCACAGATTGACGAAAAACAATTGGGATCGGGCCAAATCCACAGAGAGGAAAATTCGTCCATGGCCCATGAGGCCTCCCCGACATTCCACGGCCATCTCTGATACAAAATCCAGAGACAAAAGCCTGAGCAAGCGCCTCAGACTCGCTCTCTCTTCATATCCGGAAGAGTTCTTCTCATGGTTTATAGATCGGGCCTGCCATACCTACGTCCCCAAACCTAAGCTGAGTTTGTGTTTTCAGACTTCTGTCCTCAAAGTCCTGGGCCACACACCCTCCAGGCTGGGGCCCCTGGAGTCACACATTAGGACTGTGCCAACCCAATCCATGGGAATTCTGCCGATGCCATTGTCCAAAACAGTAAAATTTGGAGAACCCTACAAATCCCTGAGGCCATCCCAATAGTGCAGGTCGCCCGGGACAAACAAGGGCGGTCTGATACCTGCTGAGCATCTACCTCCACTCATACCATAGATGGATGTCTCCTGAGAAGAAGATTGAACCAGACAGGACCCTAGGCCATAATCAGATACATTGCTTTGGATTACAGGCATGTCTCCTCAAAAGCCTGGATTCCAATACCAGCATAGAGGTTTTCCTGAGGCACCCATCAAAACAAATCTCGTCTCCACAAGGAACCTTGTGCATCGAGCTATGTCAAAAGCTTAGGAGAATACTTCAGGGTCCCGGTGCCACCGCCCCTTTTTAAGGCCCTCATGGACACAAACACACATTAGGACCCATCCTCAGGAAAGTCCATTTCAAGTCAGCCACCCCGGTTGCTCCCGCAGAGCCATCAGATCTAAACTGTCTTGTTGCTGGGAGACATTTGGAATGCGAGGCCGGCTTCCCAGGCATCCATCCTCGAACAGTGCCCTGGAGTCATTCCATATGGGATGTCCTGAAGCTGTCCAACAGGTCTCAATTGTCCCGCAGAAGGAATCCTTGATGGGGGCATCCCACAACTCCCAACGTGGGAAAAACTCCATGGCCTTGAGATTCTGCTCCCTTCATGAAGGGTCCGTCATGCACAGAAACTCCAACCTGAGCCAACGTCTGATCCTCGCCCTGACTTCAGATGCATGAGATATTGGTTCAGATCTACAGTGGTACCTGCCGTGTCCTCGCCCTGAAACCCAAGTCTAGCTTGTGTTCTCAGACTTCCGTCCTCACACTCCTCTACACGAAGCCCTCAAGTTTAGCAATTCCGGACTGACAATGAAGCACTCTGCCTGCCCTCTAGGAAACAAATTTTGCCTAATGAGCTGCCCAGACAACTTATATGAGGATAAATATGCATGGCACTCGACTGTACCCAAATTATATAGTCTAACCTGGGCACTAATGCACTGTCTGACACAACCTGAGCTCGGACCTCCTGACCAACACCCAGACAGCTGACCGCACACTGAGCACATCAGAACCGCCATGGCCTTAGGTCATCATCTCTTCCCTACCTCAGTTTTTAGGCTTCAGTACCTAGACCTTATCTCCAATCACTGCCCAGGGGTGCCTGTGATGCAGAAATCAGAACTCTTCCTTACCCATGGCAAGAAACCTTGTGGTTGGCATGTTGTCCAACGTTCAGTGTAGGAGAAAACAGGATTCACCATGAGGCCCTGCCCATTCTTGTTTGCGAAGTGGGCATAAACACGCATTGTGACCCTCAGCGTGAGTCCTGTCCTCTAGTAAGTCCTCTCAGTGGCTCGACCATTAGATGTCATAATGGGCTTGACATGTCCCTAGGCCACAATTTTTAACCAGATTTCTGGTTGTCCGTTCGGCCCTCCCCAGGGCTCTACTCTGGAATCCTCATTTGGTGGGACACCTGAGGTTAAAAAACAAAACATGGCAAATCAACAACAACAACAAAACGGACTTCTTCCATCCCACAGAATGACCCCAAACTCTTTGGACGGGGCCAAACCCCCAGAGTGTAAGACTTGTCCATTTCCCATGAAGTCACCAGGGAATTTCACGACCATGAGTGTCACGATATCCAGAGACAAAAACTTGAGCACGAGCCTCACACTCCCCCCTTATTCATATCCCGAAGAGTTCTCCTCATGGTCTGTAGATCAATCCTGCCATACCTATGACCTGAAACATAAGCCGCGTTTGTGTTTTCAGACGACTGTCCAAACAGCTCTGCCTACACACCCTACAGGCTCAGGCCCCTGGAGCCAAACCTGAGGACTGTACTTGCCCTCTCCAAGGGAATTGTATGTGCCCATTCCAATGGCCACAACCGTACTAATAGGATAAACCTGCAAACTCCCTGAGGCCATCCCAATAGTGGTGGCTTCCCAGGACAAACTCGGGCAATCTGAGCCCATCTGAGAACCTACATGCACTCAGACGCATAGACTGATGTTCCCAGAGGTAAAAAGGTACGAACAGGCCCCTAGGCACTATTCGGATTCATTGTTGTGGTATCCAGTCATCTCTCCTTAGAGGCCTGGATTTCAATACCAGCATATGGCTGTTTCCTGACTCATCCGTCATAAAAAATCTCATCTACATATGGGAAACTTGCACGTTAAAGCTGTGTCAAAGCCTCTGTTTGAAAAAACCCTTCAGGACCCCAGTGCCACCGCTTCATTCCAAGGTCTCCATAGACACAAAAACATATTAGGATCCATCCACAGGAGAGTCCATTTCAACTCAGATCCAGATTGCTCGCCCAGATCCAGCAGATATAACCTGTCTTGTTGCTAGGACACAATTGGAATGCAAGGCGGGCTACCCAGGCATCCATCCTTAGAACCCTGCTCGGAATCGTTGGCCTGGAGCCAACCAACATGTCTCAATTGTCCTGCACAAGAATCTTTGCAGTTTGGAGCTTCTCACAACTAACATCGTGGGAAAACCCCCACGGCCTCTTGAACCCCCGGCCCTTCATGAAGGGGCCATCAGGGACAGAAACACCAACCTGAGCGATCTTCTGATCCTCGCCCTGACTTCAGAAGCACGAGATCTCGATTCAGGTCTGTAGATTGTTCCTGCCTTGTCCTCACCCAGAAACCTAAGCCTAGCTTGTGTTCTCAGATTTCCGTCTTCAGACTACTGGCCCACAAGCCTCCAGTTTGCAAACCAGAACTATAATGCAGCAATCTTCCAGCCTTCAGGAAGAAAAACATTGCCCTGTGGGGCTACCCAGAAACTCCAAATAAGGATCAATCTGCACGCCATTCGACTGTACCCCAAATATATAGGCTGACCTGGGCACTATTGCCCTTTCTACACAGCCTGAGCCTGGACTTCCTGGCCCCACCCAGAAAGCTGGTCAAACACTGAGCACGCCGGACGAGCCATGTCCTTAGGACGTCATCTCTTCCCAACCTCGATTCTCAAGTTTCAGAACCTAGACCTTATCTCCAATCACTGCCCAGGCTTGTAAGTGATGCAGAAATCACAACTCCTTCCCCGTGGCTAGAAACCATGTGGTTGGTATGTTTTCCAATGTTCAGTGTAGTTGAAACCAGTGTGGCCCATGAGGCCCCGCCCATGTTTATGGGCCACATTGGTCACAAACACACATTGTGACCCTCAGCCTGATCCCAGTCCTCAGGTAAGGCCTCTCAGTGGCTGGATGAAGAGACAGCATATTGGGCTTGCCATGCCCCTAGGCCCCAAATTTTACCCATAGTTCGGGTTGTCCCTTCGCTTTTCCACAGGGCTCTTCTTTGGAATTCCTCTTTTGGCGGGACACCTAAGGTAACCAACCTGAAAGGAGACCTCCCATTCCACAGATTGACGAAAAAGAATTGGGATCGGGCCAATTCCACAGAGAGGAAGATTCGTCAATGGCCCATGAGGTTTCCCAGACAATCCACGGCCATCGCTGTTACCGAATCTAGAGACAAAAGACTGAACAAGCACCTCAGACTCGCTCTTTCCTCATATCCTGAAGAGTTCTTCTCATGGTTTATAGATCGGGCCTGCCATACCTATGTCTCCAAACCTAAGCTGAGTTTATGTTTTCAGACTTCTGTCCTCAAAGTCCTGGGCCACACACCCTCCACGCTGCGGTCCCTGGAGCCACACATAAGGACTGTGCCTACCCAATCCATGGGAACTCTGCCCATTCCATTGTCCAAAACCGTAAAATTAGGAGAACCCTCCAAATCCCTGAGGCCATCCCAATAGTGCAGGTCGCCCGTGACAAACAAGCGCGGTCTGATAGCAGCTGAGCATCAACCTCCACTCATACCATAGATGGATGTCTGCAGAGAAGAAGATTGAACCAGACAGGACCCTGGCCATATCGGATCCATTGCTTTGGTTACAGGCATGTCTCCTCAAAAGCCTGGATTCCAATACCAGCATAGGGGTTTTCCTGAGGCAGCAATCAGAACAAATCTCGTCTCCACAAGGAAACATGTGCATCGAGCTATGTCAAAAGCTTAAGAGAATACTTCAGGGTCCTGGTGCCACGGGCCCATTCCAAGGCCCCATGGACACAAACACACATTAGGACCCATCCTCAGGAAAGTCCATATCAAGTCAGCCACCCCGGTTGCTCCCGCAGAGCCATCAGATCTAAACTGGCTTGTTGCTAGGAGACAATTGGAATGCGAGGCTGGCTTCCCAGGCATCCTCCCTCGAACGGTGCTCTGGAGTCATTCCATATGGGATGTCCTGGAGCTGCCCAAAGGTCTCAATTGTCCCGCAGAAGGAATTCTTGAAGGGGGCAACCCACAACTCCCACGTGGGAAAAACTCCATGGACACGAGATTCCCGCTCCCTTCATGAAGGGGCCATCAGGCACAGAAACTCCAACCTAAGCCAAAGTCTAATTCTCTCCCTGACTTGAAATGGATGAGATATTGGTTCAGATTCACAGGGGGTACCTGCCGTGCCCTTGCCCTGAGCCCAAGTATAGCTTTTGTTCTCAGAATTCCGACCTCACTCTCCTGGCCTCAAAGCCCTCATGATTGGTAAATCTGGTCCCACAATGCAGCACATGGCCTGCTTTCTGGAAAAAAAATATTGCCTAAAGAGCTGCCAAGGCACCTTATATGAAGATAAACCTACACGGTACTCGACTTTGCCCGAATTATATAGTCTAACCTGGGCACTAATGCACTGTCTGACACAACCTGAGCCCGGACTTCCTGACCAACACCCAGACAGCTGACCGCACACTGAGCACATCAGACCTGCCATGGCCTTAGGTCATCATCTCTTCCCTACCTCAGTTTTCAGGCCTCAGAAACTAGACTTTATCTCCAATCACTGCCCAGGGGTGAGTGTGATGCAGAAATCAGAACTTCTCCTTACACATGGCAAGAAACCTTGTGGTTGGCATGTTGTCCAACGTTCATTGTAGGAGAAACTAGCATTCACCTTGAGGCCCGCCTATTCTTGAGTGCGACGAGGGCATAAATATGCATTGTGACCCTCAGTGTGAGTCCTGTCCTCTAGTAATTCCTCTCAGAGCCTGGATCACTAGATGTCATAATGGGCTTGACATAGCCCTAGGCCCCAATTTTTAACCAGATTTCTGGTTGTCCCGTCACCCCTCCCCAGAGCTCTACTCTGGAATTCCTCATTTGGTGGGACAACGGAGGTTAAAAAATGAAACAAAACAAAGCAACAACAACAAAAAAAACGACTTCTTCCATCCCACAGAATGACCCCAACCTCTTTGGAAGGGGCCAAATCCCCAGAGAGTAAGACTCGTCCATTTCCCATGAAGTCACCCGGAAATTTCACGACCATGAGTGACATGATATGCAGAGACAAAAACATGAGCAATAGCCTCACACTCGCTTTTTTTTCATATACCGAAATGTTCTCCTCATGGTCTGTAGATCAGTCCTGCCCTACCTATGACCCGAAACAGAAGTCGAGTTTGTGTTTTCAGACAACTGTCCAAACAGCCCTGGCTTACACACCCTATAGGCTCAGGCCCCTGAAGCCAAACCTGAGGACTGTTCTTGCCCTCGCAAGGGAATTGTGTGAGCCCATTCCAGTGGCGACAACGCAACTAAAAGTATAAACCTTTAAATTCCCTGAGGCCATCCCATAGTGTTGGCTTCCAAGGACAAACACGGGCAATCTGAGTTCATCTGAGCACCTACCTGCACTCTGACCCATAGATAGATGTCGCCCGAGGTAAAAAGAAACCAACAGGCCCCTAGGCACTAATCGGATCCATTGCTTTGGTTTCCAGGCATCTCTCCTCAGAGGCCTGGATTTCAATACCAGAATATGGCTGTTTCTTGACTCACCCATCAGAACAAATCTCCTCTACACATGGGAAACTTGCATGGTGGACCTGTGTCAAACCTCTGTTTAGGAGAAGCCTTCAGGGCCCTAGTGCCACCGCTTAATGCCACAGTCTCCATAGACACAAAAACATATTAGGACCCATCCACAGGAGAGTCCATTTAAACTCAGCCTCCTCGGTTGCTCCCCGAGATCCAACAGATCTAGCCTATCTTGTAGCTAGGAGAATATTGGAATGCGAGGTGGGCTACCCAGCCATCCATCCTTAGAAACCTGCTCAGAATCGTTGGCCTGGAGCCAACCAACTGGTCTCAATTGTCCCACAGTAGAATCTTTGCAGTTTGGAGCTTCTCACAACTCCCATGGTGGGAAAACCCCCACGGCCTCGTGATTCCCCCCCTTTATGAAGGGGCCATCAGGGACAGAAAGTCAAACCTGAGGCATCGTCTGATGCTCAACCTGACTTCAGGTGCACGAGATCTCGATTCAGGTCTGTAGATTGTGCCTGCCATGTCCTCACCATAAAACCTAAGCCTAGCTTGTGTTCTCAGAGTTCCGTCCTCAGACTACCGGCCCACAAGCCCTCCAGTTTGGCAATCCGGAAGTACAATGCAGCACTCTGTGGGCCCTCCAAGAGAAACATTGCCCTCTGGGGCTACCTAGAAACCCCAAATGAAGATCAACCTGCACGCCATTTGGCTGTACACCAAATATATAGGCTGATCTGGGCATCATTGCCTTCTCTGACACAGCCTGAGCTGGACCTCCTGGCCCCACCCAGACAGCTGGCCGCACACTAGGCACATTGGAACCGCCATGGCCTTAGTTCGTCATCTCTTCCCAACCTCGGTTTTCAGGCTTCAGTACCTAGACCTTATCTCTAATCACTGCCCAGGTTTGAAAATGTTGCAGAAATCAGAACTCCTTCCCTTGGCAAGAAACCTCGTGGTTGGCATGGTGTCCAACGTTCAGTGTAGTTGAAACCAGTGTGGCACATGAGACCCAGCCCATGCTTGAGGGCTACATTGGTCTCAAACACACATTGTGACCCTCAGCCTGAGCCCGGTCCTCAGGCAAGGCCTCTCAGTGGCTGCATGAAGAAACAGCATATTGGGCTTGCCATGCCCCTAGACCCCAATTTTTAACCATAGTTCGGGTTGTCCCTTCACTCTTGCCCAGGGCTCTGCTTTGGAATTCCTCTTTTGGTGGGACACCTCAGGTAACAAACCTTAAAGGAGTCCTCCCATCCCACAGATTCACGAAAAAGAATTGGGATCGGACCAGATCCACAGAGAGGAAGATTCGTCCATGGCCCAGAACCTCTGATACAAAATCCAGAGACAAAAGCCTGAGCAAGCGCCTCAGACTCGCTCTTTCTTCATATCCTGAAGAGTTCTTCTCCTGGTTTGTAGGTCGGGCTTGCCATACCTACGTTCCCAAACCTAAGATGAGCTTGTGTTTTTTGTTTTCTGTCCTCAAATTCCTGGGCCACATACCCTCCAGACTGAGCCCCTGGAGCCACACATTAGTACTGTGCTTACCCAATCCATGGGAATTCTTACCATGCCATTGTCTCAAACCGTTCAAATTAGGAGAACCCTCCATAGTCCCTGAGGCCATCCCAATGGTGTAGGTTGTCCCGGACAAACAAGGGCCGTCTGACACCAGCTGAGCATCAACCTCCACTCATACCATAGATGGATGTCCCCAGAGAAGAAGATTGAACCAGGCAGGACTCTAGGACATAATGGGATCCATAGCTTTGGTTTACAGGCATGTCTCCTCAAAAGCCTGGATTCCAATACCAGCATAGGGCTTCTCCTGAGGCACCCATCAGAACAAATCTCGTCTCCACAAGGAAACTTGTGCATGGGAGCTATGTCAAAGGCTTAGGAGAATACTTCAGGGTGCCGGTGCCACCGCCCCATTCCAAGGCCCTCAGGGACACAAACAAACATTAGGACCCATCCTCCGGAAAGTCCATTTCAACTCAGCCACCCCGGTAACACCTGCTGAGCCATCAGATCTATACTGTCTTGTTGCTAGAAGAAAATTGGAATGCGAGGCGGGCTTCCCAGGCATTCATCCTCGAATGGTGCTCTCGAGTCATTCCATATGTGATGTCCTGGAGCTGTCCAACAGGTCTCAATTGTCCCGCAGAAGGAATCTTTGAAGGGCCATCTCACAACTCCCAACGTGGGGAAACCTCCATGGACTAGAGATTCCACTCCCTTCATGAATGGGCCGTCATGTACAGAAACTCCAACCAGAGCCAATGTCTGATCCTCGCCCTGAATTCAGATGCATGAGATATTGGTTCAGATCTGCCGAGGTACCTGCCGTGCCCTCGACCTGAAACCCAAGTCTAGCTTGTGTTCTCAGACTTCCGTCCTCACACTCCTGGCCCAGAAGACCTCAAGTTTGGCAATTCCGAACCCACTGTGCAGCACTCTGCCTGCCCTCTAGAAAAAAAATATTCCCTCATGAGCTGCCCAGGCACAACATATGAGGATAAACCTACACGCCACTTGACTGTACGTAAATTATATACTCTAAGCTGTGCACTAATGCACGGTCTGACACACCTGAGCCCGGACCTCCTGACTAACACACAGACAGCTGACCACACACTGAGCACAACAGACCAGCCATGGCCCTCGGACATCATCTCTTCCATACCTCAGTTTTCAGGCTTCAGAACCTACCTTTTCTCCAATCACTGCCCAGGGGTGATGGTATGTAGAAATCAGAACTCCTCCTTACCCATGGCAAGAAACCTTGTGGTTGGCATGTTGTCCAACGTTCAGTGTAGGAGAAACCAGCATTCACCCTGAGGCCCAGCCCATTCTCAAGTGCGACGAGGGCATAAACACACCAAACTCTTTGGACGAGGCCAACCTTCTAAAGAGTAAGACTCGTCCATTTCCCATGAAGTCACCCGGAAATTTCACGACCATGAGTCACACGATATCCAGAGATAAACTTGAGCAAGAGCCTCACACTCGCCCTTTTTTCATATCCCGAAGAGTTCTTCTCATGTTTGTAGATCAGTCCTGCCATACCTATGACCCGAAACATAAGCCGAGGTTGTGTTTTCAGACAACTGTCCAAACAGCCCTGGCCTACACACCCCAAAGGCTCAGGCCCTTGGAGCCAAACCTGAGGACTGTACTTGCCCTCTCCAATGGAATTGTGTGTACCCATTCCAATGGCCACAATCCTACTAATAGGATAAACCTCCAAAGTTCCTGAGGCCATCCCAATAGTGGTGGCTTCCCAGGACAAACAGGAGCAATCTGAGCACATCAGAGCACCTACCTGCACTCAGACCCATAGACTGATGTCCCCAGAGGAAAAAAGGAATGAACAGACCACTAGGCACTAATCGGATCCATTGCTATGGTTTCCAGGCATGTCTCCTCAGAGGCCTGGATTTCAATACCAGCATATGGCTGTTTCTTGACTCACCCATCAGAACAAATCTCATCTACATATGGGAAACTTGCATGGTGGAGCTGTGTCAAAGTCTCTGTTTAGAAGAACCCATCAGGGACCCAGTGCTACCGCTTCATTCCAAGGTCTCCATAGACACAAAAACATATTAGGACACTTCCACAGGAGAGTCAATTTCAACTCAGCCTCCTCAGTTGCTCCCCCAGATCCAGCAGATCTAACCTTTCTTGTAGCTAGGAGAAAATTGGAATGCCAGTTGGGGTACCTAGCCATGAATCCTCAGAACCATGCTTGGAATCCTTGGCCTGGCGCCAACTAACAGGTCTCAATTGTCCTGGAGAAGAATCTTTGTAGTTTGGAGCTTTTCACAACTCCCATCGTGCGAAAACCCCCATGGCCTCGTGATTCCCCCCCTTCATGAAGGGGCCATCAGGGACAGAAAGTCTAACCTGAAGAACGTCTGATCCTCACCCTGACTTCAGATGCACGAGATCTCGATTCAGGTCTGTAGATTGTGCCTGCCATGTCCTCACCCATATAAACTAAGCCTAGCTTGTGTTCTCAGACTTCAGTCCTCAGACTACTGGCCCACAAGCCCTCCAGTTTGGCAATCCAGAAGTACAATGCGGCACTCTGCCTGCTCCCTGGAAGAAGAACATTGCCCTCTGGGGCTACCCAGAAACCCCAAATGAGGATCAACCTCCACGCCATTTGGCTGTACACCAAATATATAGGCTGAAGTGGGCACAATTGTCCATTCTGACACAGCCTGAGCCTGGAACTCCTGGCCCCACCCAGACAGCTGGCCGCACACTGAGCACATCGGACCCGCCATGGCCTTAGGTCGTCATCTCTACCCAACCTCGGTTTTCAGGCTTCAGAACCTTGACCTTATCTCCAATCACTGCCCAGGTTTGAAAATGTTGCAGAAATCCGAACTCGTTCCCTTGGCATGAAACCTCGTGGTTGCCATGTTGTCCAACTTTCAGTGTAGTTGAAACCAGTGTGGCACATGAGACCCAGCCCATGCTTGAGGGCCACATTGGTCTCAAACACACATTGTGACCCTCAGCCTGAGCCCGGTCCTCAGGCAAGGCCTCTCAGTGGCTGCATGAAGAAACAGCATATTGGGCTTGCCATGCCCCTAGACCCCAATTTTTCACCATAGTTCGGGTTGTCCCTTCACTCTTGCCCAGGGCTCTGCTTTGGAATTCCTCTTTTGGTGGGACACCTCAGGTAACAAACCTTAAAGGAGTCCTCCCATCCCACAGATTCACGAAAAAGAATTGGGATAGGGCCAAATCCACAGAGAGGAAGATTCGTCCATGGCCCATGAGGCCTCCCCGACATTCTACGGCCATCGCTGATACAAAATCCAGAGACAAAAGCCTAACCAAGCGCCTCAGACTCGCTCTTTCTTCATATCCTGAAGAGTTCTTCTCATGATTTGTAGTTCGGCCGTGCCATACCTACGTTCCCAAACCTAAGCTGAGTTTGTGTTTTTTGAGTTCTGTCCTCAAAGTCCTGGGCCACACACCCTCCAGGCTGGGCCCCTGGAACCACACATTAGGACTGTGCCTAACCAATCCATGGGAATTCTGCCCATTCCATTATCCAAAACCGTACAAATTAGGAGAAACCTCCAAATTCCCTGAGGCCATACCAATGGTGTAGGTTGTCCGGGACAAAAAAGGGCCGTCTGACACCAGCTGAGCATCTACCTCCACTCATACCATAGATGGATGTCCCCAGAGAAGAAGATTGACCAGACAGGACCCCAGGCCATAATGGGATCCATAGCTTTGGTTTACAGGCATGTCTCCTCAAAAGCCTGGTTTCCAATACCAGCTGAGGGCTTCTCCTGAGGCACCCATCAGAACAAATCTCGTCTACACATGGGAAACTTGCATGTTGGAGCTCTCTCAAAGCCTCTGGTTAGAAGGACATTTCAGGTTCCCGGTGCCAGCGCCTCATTCCAAGGTCTCCATGGAGACACACCCACATTAGGACCCATCCACAGGAGAGTCCATTTCAACTCAGCCCCCTCAGTTGCTCCCCCTGATCCAGCAGATCTAACCCGTCTTGTCGCTAGGAGATGATTGGAATGAGAGGCAGGCTTCCCAGACATCCATACTTAGAACCATTCTCAGAATTATGCTGTATGGGAAGTCCTGGAGCCAACCAACAGGTCTCAATAGTCCCGCAGAAGAATCTTTACTGTTTGGAGCATCTCACAACTCCCATCGTGGGCAAACCTCCATGGCCTCGTGATTTCGCCCCCTGTGCTTCATGAAGGGGCCATCAGGGACAGAAGCTCCAACCTGAGCGATCGTCTGATCCTCGCCCTGACTTCAGATGCAGGACATCTTGATTCAGCTCTGCAGAGTGTGTCTGCCGTGCCCTTGCCCAGAAACGTAAGTCTAGTTTGTGTTCTCAACTTCCATCCTCACATTCCTGGCCCACAATCCCTCCAGTTTGGCAATTCCAGAACTACAAGGCAGCACTCTGCCTGCTTTCCGGAAGAAAAACATTGCCCTCTGGGGCTACCCAGATTCCCCAAATGAGGATCAACCTGCATGCCACTTGACTGGACCCCAATTATACAGGCTGCCCTGGGCACTACTGCCCTTTCTGGCACAGCCTGAGACTGAACCTCCTGGCTCACACCCACCCAGCTAGCCACACACTGAGCACATCAGACCCGCCATGGCCTTAGGTCATCATCTCTTTCCAACCTCGGTTTTCAGGCTTCAGAACCTAAACCTTATCTCCAGTCACCACCCAGGGTTGAACATGATGCAGGAATCAGAACTCCTTCCCCATGGAAAGAAACCTTGTGGTTGGCATGTTGTCCAACGTAAAATGTAGTTGAAACCAGTGTGGCCCATGAGGCCCTGCAGATGCTTGAGGACCAAGTCGTTCACAAACATGCATTCTGACCCTCAACGTGAGCCCAGTTCTCAAGAAAGGCCTCTCAGTGGCTGGACCAAAAGACAGCATATTGGGCTTGTCATGCCCCTAGGCCCCAATTTTTAACCAGATTTCTGGTTGTCCAGTCTCCCCTCCCCAGGGCTCGGCTTTGGAATCACTCTTTTGGTGGGACACCTGAGGTAACAAAACTGAAAGGACTCCTCCCATCCCACAGTTTGACCCAAAACAATTGGAATCGGGCCAAATCCACAGAGCGGAAGACTCGTCCATGGCCCATGAGGCCTCCCGGACATTCCACGCCCATCGTTGACACAAAATCCAGAAACAAAAGCCTGAACAAGTGCCTCACAATCTCTCTTTCTTCATATCTGGAAGAATTCTCCTCACGGTCTGTAGATCGGGCCTGCCATACCTACGTCCCTAAACCTAAACTGAGTTTGTGTTTTAGACTTCTGTCTCCACAGTCCTGGTGCACACACCCTGCAGGCTGGGGCCCCTGGAGCCACATCAAAACTGTGCCTTCCCTCTCCACGGGAATTCTGCCCATTCCATTGTCCATAATCATAAAATTAGGAGAAACCTCAAATTCCCCAAGGCCTTCACAATAGTGTAGGCCGCCTGGGACAAACAAGGGCCATCTGACAACAGCTGAGCATCTAACTCCACTAATACCTTAGATGGATGTACACAGAGAAGAAGATTCAACCGGACAGGCCCCTAGGCTCTAAACGGAGCCATTGCTTTGGTTTCCAGTTATCTCTCTTCAGAGGCCTATATTCCAATAACAGTATATGGGGGTTTCCTGAGGCACCAATCAGAACAAATCTCGTCTCCACATGGGGAACTTGTCCTTTGGAGATGTCTCAAAACCTCCGGTTAGGAGAATCCTTCAGGGCCCATGCACCAACGCCCCTTTCCAAGGTCTCCATGGACAAAAACCCACATTAGCATCCATCCTCAGGAGAGTCCATTTCAACTCAGCCCCCTTGGTTGCTCTGACAGAGCCAGCATATCAAACCTGTCTATTTGCTAGGAGACAACTGCAATGTGAGGCGGGCTTCCCATGCATCCATCCTAAGATCCCTGCTCTGGTGTCATTCTGTATGGTATGTACTGGAGTGATACAAAAGGTCTCAATTGTTGATCAGAAGGAATCCTTGTTGTTTGGAGCATCTCACAACTCCGATTGTGGGTAAACCTCCATGGACTGGAGATGCTGTCCCCTTCATAAAGTGGCCAGAATGGACAGAAATTCAAACCTAAGCCTAGGTTTGAACCTCGCCCTGACTTCAGATTCATGATATCCCGATTCAGATCTGCAGAGGGTGCCTGCCGTGCCCTCGCCCAGAACCTACGCCTAACATGTGTTCTCAGACTTCCGTCCTCACACTCCCCGTCCACAAGGCATCCACTTTGGAAATTCCGGAGCCACAATGCAGCACTCTGCCTGTTCTCCAGAAGAAAAACATTGCCCTTGGGGCTACCCAGAAATGCCAAATAAAGATCATCCTGCACGGCACTCAGTTGTACCCCAATTATACAATCTACCCTGGGCACTAATGCCCTGTCTGACACAGCCCAAGCTTGGACCTCCCGACCAACACCCAGACAGCTGGCTCCACGCTGAGCATATCGGACCCGACATGGTCTTAGGTCGTCATCTCTTCCCAACCTCGGTTTTCAGACTTCACAACCTAGACCTTATCTCCAATCACTTCCCAGGGGTGAATGACATGCAGAAATCAGAATTAATACTTCCCCATGGCAAGAACTCATGTGGTTGACATGTTGACTATCATTCAGTGTAGGAGAAACAAGCATGCAGCATGAGTCCCCACCCATGCTTGAGTACCACGAGGGCATAAACACGCATTGTGACCCTCAGCATGAGTTCTGTCCTCAATGAAGGCCTCTCAGTGGCTGGAACATTAGAAGGCATATTGGGCTTGCCATGCCCCTAGGCTCGTATTTTTAGTTAGATTTCTTGTTGTCCAGGGCTCTGCTCTGGAATCCCTCTTTTGGTGGGACACCTTAGTTAACAAAACTGAATCCCACAGATTAACCCAAAACAATTGGGATCTGGCCAAATCCACAGAGAGAAAGACTCTTCCATGGCCCATGAGGACTCCTCGACATTCCACAGCCATCATTGACACAAAATCCAGGGGCAAAAGCCTGACAAGTGTCACACTTTCACCCTTTATTCATATCCCAAAAAGTTCTCCTCATAGTCTGTAAATCGGACCCGCCATACCTACGTCCCAAAACCTAAGCTGAGTTTGTGTTTTCAGACATCTGTCCCCACAGTCCTTGCCCACACACCCTCAAGGCTGGGCTCTTGGAGCCACACATCAGGTCTGTGCCTGCCCACTCCACAGGAATTCTGCCCATGCCATTGTCCATAATCATACAATTTAGGAGAAACCTCCAAAGTCCCCGAGGCCATCCCTATAGTGTAGGCCGCCCGGACAAACAGGAGCGGTCTGACACCAGCTGAGCAACTACCTCCATTTCATAAAATAGACAGATGTCGACAGAGAAGAAGATTGAACCAGAGAGGCTCCTAGGACCTAATTGGATGCATTGCTGTGGTTTCTATGTATCTCTCCTCAGAGGCCTGGTTCTAATACCAGCATATGTGGGTTTCCTGAGGCACCAATTAGAACAAATCTTGTCTCCACATGGAAAACTTGCTCTTTCGAGTTGTTTCAAAATCTCCGGTTAGAATCCTTTAGAGCCCTGGGGCCACCACCCCATTCCAACGTCCTCATGGACACAAACA
Source organism: Mustela nivalis (assembly GCF_964662115.1). NCBI lineage: Eukaryota > Metazoa > Chordata > Mammalia > Carnivora > Mustelidae > Mustela > Mustela nivalis. Next base: position 34,255 of record NW_028134259.1, on the reverse strand, counting down.
CACATTAAGACCCATCTTCAGGAGAGTCCATTTCAACTCAGCTCCCACGATTGCTCCTGCATAGCCATCAGATCGTACCTGTCTTGTGGCAGGGAGACAATTGGTGTAAGAGGCAGTCTGCTCAGGCATCCATCCTTAGAACCCGGCTCTGGAGTCATTCCATATGGGATGTCCTGGAGCCATCCAACAGTTCTCAATTTTCCCGCAGAAGGAATCCTTGCAGTTTGGGGCATCCCACAACTCCCAACGTGGGAAAACCTCCATGGCCTCGAGATTCCACCCCTTTGATGAAGGGGCCATCATGGACAGTAACTCCAACCTGCGCCTAAGTCTGATCCTCGTCCTGACTTCAGATGAATGAGATTTTGATTCGGATCTGCAGAGGGTGCCTGCCGTGCCCTCGCCCTGAAACTTAAGTCTAGCTTATGATCTCAGACTTACGTCCTCACACTCCTGGTCCCGACGCCCTCAAGTTTGGCAATTCTGGACCCACAATGCTGCACTCTGCCTGCCCACCAGAAGAAAAATGTTGCCCCAGTGAGCTTCCCTGACACAATAAATGAGGATAAACCTACATGGAACTCAACTGTACCCAAATTATACAGTCTAACCTGGGCATTAATGCACTGTCTGACACAGCTTGAATCCATACCTCCTGAACAACACCCAGAAAGCTGACCGCACACTGAGCACATCGGACCCTCCATGACCTTAGGTTATCATCTCATCCCAACCTCGATTTTCTGGATTCAGAACTTAGATCTTATCTCCAGTCACTGCCCAGGGGTGAACATGATGCAGAAATCAGAATTCCTCCTTCCCCATGGAAAGAAACCTTGTGGTTCGTATGTTGTCCAAAGTTCAGTGTAGGAGAATCAAGCATGGCCCATGAGTCCCCGCCCATGCTTGATGCCTACATTGGGCACAAAAATGCATTGTGACCCTCAGTGTGAGCACTGTACTCAAGTAAGATCTCTCAGTGGCTGGACCAAGGTACCCCATATGGGGATTGCCATGCCCTTAGGCCCCCAATCTTATACAGAGTTCGGGTTGTCTAGTCGCCCCTTCCCAGGGTTCTGCTCTGGAATCCCTCTTTAGTGGCACACCTGAGGAAAAAAACAAACAAACAAAAAAACAAAAACAAAAAACAAAAAAAACAGAATGGACTCCTCCCATCCCACGGAATGACCCCAAAATATTGGGATCATCCAAATCCCCATAGAGGAACTCTCACCCATGGTCCATGAGGACGCCCCTACATTCCACGGCCATCAGTGACACAAAATCCAGAGTCAAAAGCCTGAGCAAGTGCCTCACACTCACTCTTTGTTCATATCCTGAAGAGTTCTGCTCAATGTCTGTAGATCGGGCCTCCCATACCTATGTCCCCAAACCTAAGACGAGTTTCTGTTTTCAGACTTCTGTCCCCACAGCTCTGACCCACACACCCTCCATGCTTGAACCCCTAGAGCCACACCTTAGGATTGTGCCTTCCCTCCCCAAAGGAATTCTGCCCATTTCATTGGCCACAAACTTGCAAATTAGGAGAAACCTCCAAAGTCAAAGTGGCCATCCCAATAGTGTAGACTGCCCAGGACAAATAGGGGCAATCTGACACCAGCTGAGGAACTACCTCCACTCAATCCCATAGACAGATGAACCGAGAGAAGAAGATTAAACCAGACAGGCCCCAGGCCCTAATCAGATCCATTGCCTTGGTTTCCAGGCATCTCTCCTCAGAGTTCTGGTTTCCAATACCAGCATATTGGGGGTTACTGAAGCACCAATGAGAACAAATCTTGTTTCCCCATGGGAAAAATGCTTCTTGGAGCTGTGTCAAAACCTCTGGTTAGGAGCATCCTTCAGAGCCCTGGTGCCACTGCCCCATTCCAAGGTCTCCATGGACACAATCCCACATTATGACCGATCCTCAGGAGAATGCATTTCAACTCAGCCCCCTCGGCTGCTACATCATAGGCAGCAATCAAACGTGCCGTTTCGCTAGGAGACAATTGGAATGCAAGGCCGGATACCCAGGCATCCATCCTTAGAACCCTGCTCTGCAATTGTTCCATATGGGATGCCCTGGAGCCATCCAACAGGTTTCAACTGACCCGCAGAAAATCCTTGTGGTTTGGAGCATCTCACTACTGCCATCATGGGAAAACACCAATGGCGGTGTGATGACCCCCCTTCATGAAGGGGCCATCATGGACAGAAACTCCAACCTGAGCCAACATATGAACCTCGCCCTGACCTCAGATGCATGAAATCTCAATTCAGCTCTGCAGAGTGTGCCTGCCATGTCCTCGCCCTGAAACCAAAGCAAAGCTTCAGTTCTCAGACTTACATCCTTGCATTCCTGGCCCCAAGGACTCCAGTTTGGCAGTTCCGGAGCCAGAATGCAGCACTCTGCCTGCCCTCCAGAAGAAAGACTTTGCCCTATGGGGCTACGGAGAAACCCCAAATAATTATCTTCTGCATGCCACTCAACTGTACCCCAATTATACAGCGTATCTGGGCACGAATGCCCTGTCTGGCACAGCCTGAGTGCAGACCTCCTGAACGACACCTAGAAAGCTGGCCCCAAACTGAACACATCGGACCCGCCATGGCCTTAGGTCGTCATCTCTTCCAAACCTCGGTTTTCAGACTTCAGAACCTAGACCTTATCTCCAATTAGTGCCCAGAGGTGAACGTGATGCAGAAATCAAAACTCCTCCTTCCCCATGGCAAGAAACCCTGAGGTTGGCATGTCCAAGGTTCAGTGTAGGAGAAACCTGCAAGCTCAATGAAGTCCCACCCAATATTGAGGACCACCTTGGGCACAAACACACATTGTGACCCTCAGCATGAGTCCACTATTCAAGTAACGTCTCTCAGTGGCTGGACCAAGAATCTGCATATGGGCTTGCCATGCCCATAGGACCCCAGGCCTAACCAGAGGGTGGGTATTCCAGTTGTATGTACCCAGTGCTCTGCTCTAGAATCCCTCTATTGTGGGAACACATGAGGCAGAAAACAGGACTCCTCCCTTCCCACAAAATGACCCCAATCTCTTGGGAGCCGGACAAATCACCAGAGAGGGAGACTTCCATGGCCCATGAGACCATGCTTACATTAAATGACCATCATGAATACAACATCCAGAGACATAAGCTTGAACGACCACCTCTCACTCGCCTTACTTTCTAATCACAATGAGCTCCCCTCACAGACTGTAGATCACTCCTGCCATAACCTCAGCCCCAAACCTCAGCCGAGTTTGTGTTTTTGGATGTCTGTCCCCACAGCCCTGGCCCACACAGCCGCCAGGCTGGGGCCTCTGGAGCCACACCACAGGACTGTCCTGCTCTCTCCAAGGAGACTATGCCCATTCCATTGCCCATAACCCCACAGAATAGGAGAAACCTCAAGGCCCCCGAGGACATCCCACTACTATAAGCCTCTCTGGACAAAGGCATCCTGACACAAGCTGAGCAACTACCTCCATGCAGAAACACAGACAGATGTCGGCAGAGACAGTAGATTGAACCAGACAGGCCCCTGGGCCGTAATCTGAACTCTTGCTTTGGTTTCCAGGTGTCAGTCCTCAGAGGCCTGGGTTTGAAGACCAGCATCTGGGGCTTTCCTGAGACACCAAACAGAACAACTATCGTCTCCACATGGGAAGCTTCATTGTTGGAGCTGTGTCAAACCCTTCGGTTTGGAGAAACCTGCAGAGTCCCTGAGCCACCGCCACATTCCAAGGTCTCCATGGCCACCAACCCACAGTATGACTCATCCTCAGGAGAGTCCATTTCAACTCAGCCCTCTGAGAAACCCGCCCAAGAGCCTGCAGATTGAGCCTGCCTTGCCCCAAGCAGCCAGTGGGAATGTGAGGTGGCATTTGCAGACATTCATGCTTAGACCCCTTCTCTCGAGTCTTTCTGTAGGGGTCATCCTAGAACCATCTCATAGTACTCGACTGTCCTACAGAGGAAACCTTGATGTTTGGGGCAGCTCATAACTCCCAGCGTTGGGAAACCTCCCTGGCCTCATGACGCCCCCACCCCCTTCAGGAAGGGGCCATAATGGACACAAACTCCAACCTGAGGCAACGTCTGATACTCGCCCTGACCTCAGATGCAGGAGATCTTGATTCAGTCTCTGCAGAGTGGGCCTGCCATGCCCTCGGCCCCAAACCTAACGCTAGCTTGTGTTTTCAGACTTCCCTCTTCACACTCCTGGCAAACAAGCCCTCCAGACTGGGAATTCCAGAACCACAACACAGTTTTCTGCCTGCCCACCAGAAGAAAAACGTTGCCCTATGGGGCTCTCCAGAAACCACAAATGAGAACCAACCTGCTCTGGCCTCGACCGCACCCTAACTGGAAAAGCTACCCTGGTCAGTAATGCTCTGTCTGACACAGCCTGACGTCCCGACAGACAAGGAAACAGCTGGCTGCACACTAAGCACATCAGACAGGCCATGGCCTTATGCTGTCATCTCTTCCCAACCTGGGTTTTCAGACATCTGACCCTAGATATTATATCAAATCCTGGCAAACGTGGGCAACTGAAGCACAAATCAGATCTTCTCCTTCCCCATGGCTGGAAAGCTTGCTGTTGGCATGGAGTCATACCTTCAGTGTAGGAGAAACCTTCATGGCCCCTGAGGCCAAGCCTAAACTTGAGTGCCTCCTTGGGTACAAACTCGCATTGGGACCATCAGCATGGGCCCCATGTCGAAGTAAGGTCTCTCAGGGCCTGGACTAAGAGCCCGCATATGGGGCTTGCCAAGCCCCTATGATCCCAATCTTCACAAGAGCTCGAGTATTCCATTTGCTCGAACCCAGGACTGTGATCTGGAGTCCCTCTCCTGGAAGAACACCTGAGCCAGACAGCAGGACTCCACCCTTCCCACAAAATGTCCCCAAAATCTTAAGAGCTGGACCAACTCCTCAGAGAGGGAGACTCTTCCATAGCCCCTGAGGTCACCCCTACATTCCACGGCTATGGGAGACAAAACATCCAAAGACAAAAGCTTGCGTGACTGCCTCCCATTTGCCCTTCTTTCATAAGCTGAGGATCTCCTCTCACGGTCTGTGGGTCCATCCTGCCATGCTCCTGGCTCCGCACCCAAGCCGAGTTTGTGTTTTCAGACTTCTGTGCCCACAGCCCGGACCCACACACCCTCCAGGCTAGGGCCTATGGAGACACACTGAAGGACTGTGCCAGTCCTCTCCAAGAAAACTGTACCCAATCCATTGGCCACAACCCTAGAGATTAGGAGAATCCAATAAGGTCTCCAAGGCCATGCCTCGGCCATGGACTAAGAGGGGCACTCTGACACCAGCTGAGCAACTATCTCCACTTAGATACTCAGACAGTGTCCCCAGAGACAGAAGATTGAAACGGACAGGCATCTAGGCTCTAATCTGAACCCTAGCTTTGGTTTCCAGGTGTCTCTACTCAGAGAACTGGTTTGAAGACCAGTATCTGGGGCTTTTCTGAGGCACCAAAGAGAACCTGTCTCATCTCCACATAGGGATCTCTTTTTAATTGGAGCAATATTACACCCTTCGGTTAGGTGAATACTTCATGGCCCCTGAGCTGCCAACATATTCCAAGGTCTCCATGCACACAAACCCACATTATGACCCATCCGCAGGAGAGTCCATTTCAATTCAGCCCCCTAGTTAGCTCGCCCCAGAGCCAGTAGTTCAAACATGTCTTGTCACAAAGAGCCAATGGGAATGTGAGGTATGCTGTACAGGCATCCATCCTTCGAATCTTGCTCTCCAGTCTTTCCGTATGGGACATCCTGGAGCCATTCAACAGGACTCGACTGTCCAGCAGATGGAAAGCTTGTGGTATGGGTCAACGCACAAACTAGAGTTTGTGCTGGTGTCTAAGGTGCTGTGCAGGATTCTCCAATCTTGAGGGTTTGGCACAGGTCGAAGGGCATGGTTTCCTACTGGGGACAGGAGATATTCTATTGTGTGGCTCAGGGACCACATGTTGTATCCTAAGTTGGTATTTCAGAACAGGACCCTGAGGACAGATGCCTGAAAACCTAATCTAGTGTTCCAATGACGTCCTAGGAGCATGTCAGGTACAATCTTCTGACCCAGGAACATTGAAATGGCTGTCTGCTTGGATATAGGTGATCAGGGCGTTTCAGACTGGCATTTGTGTCCAGTGCTGCCGACAATATTGGGTTGGGCTCAGGGCTCTTGCGTGTTTCTCCTAAACTGGAAGGTTTGGGCAGGTTTGACGGGCACAGTTTCCTTGGGGATGGCAGGCCTAGTCATGTGTTGTGGATCCAGAGACCCTGTCCTGGAGGGCATATGAGCCATGGTTTTGGGAGAGAAGTCTGCAAACACAAATGTGGGTTATGGTTAGTGGAAAGGTGATCACAGGCCCAATGAGTAGACCTGGAGTGCAGCTTGTCAGGAGTTGTAATTAGGGTGACTGGAAGGCAGTAGCACAGGCTTTTCTCTCTATATTGTGTGTCCAGGATGGCCTCGGAATGCAGGTATAGTCTCATGGGTCCATGGGAAAATTTTCCTCTCTATGGATCTGTGCAGCTCATAGTTTGGTGGCTTTTTTGGGGAAGGGAAGAGTGTTGTTTTCCATCTTATGGGTGCCCCAAAACAGGGATTCCAAATAAAGGCTCTTTTTCTGGGGATCTGGGACTTCCCACCAAGGGTTAGGATTTGCACCTAGGGGTGTATTAGGCCTGCAATGCGGGATCATGATGGTGCAACTGAGAGGGATTGTTTGAAAGCTTGCTCAGGCTGAGTCTCACAATGCCTCTTTGCTCCCATGGCGGCCCTCAGGAGTGGGAGTGGTCTCATTGGTCATATATCTGGCTCCCTCTTAGAGAGTTGGACACCCAACCCAACAGCCAAATGTCCTGCCATGAGGAAGGATGAGTTCTCTTCCGTCAGGTTCCTCTGTGCTTCAGGTTGCCCCATTGGCAGGGTTTCCAGCAAGGTCTCGAGATAGGTGCCTGAATACCAAGGATGGGTGGAGATGACGTACTTGGGCCATAGCAATCCCAAATGCTAGATATGAGGCCTAAAACTCGGTCGGGGCTCAGGCTCTGTCAGACACAGCGCTAGTGGCCATGGCAGCCTTTATATCAGAGTAGATTCGAGGGTGGAGCAGATTGATCCTCATGTGGAGTTTCTTGGGAAGATTCCCAGGCATTTGTTCATTCAATAGGGAAGGCAGAATGCTGTGTTGTGGCTCCAGATTTCCCAATCACAAGAGCTTGGGGACCAGTCAGTTTTGGGTGGAATTGTAAACAAAAGCTATGGTTCAATTCAGTGCCAAGCAGAAGGCAGTTCCAATTTGTAGCAGTTTACTCGAGACATCCAGCACTGGAATAAGGGTGGATGTCAGATGCTTACTCACACTAGAGTTTTTGTCTATGATGACCGACAAGTGGAGGGTTGGTATAAAGAGGCCATGGAGGAGTTCACATGCTGAGGCCTGTGAACTGCTGCAAAAAGTAACATTTCTTTGTACAGAGTAGGTGAAGTCTGGTTTGTTTACTCTAGGTTTCCCCATGTGGAAAGTTTGTGAAGAAGAGCTCTCCGGCATGGATGCCAGGAAAGCACACCTCCATTGACAATTGCAGCTGAGGAACATGGCAGATTCGTTCTGGTGGCTCTGGGACAAAGTGCCAAGGCCTTGAGTTGACATGGGATCTCTTGCAGATGGGTCACAATGCTTGTTTGTTACCAGGGAGAACTTAGAATGTGCTGGTTGCTAAGGTGCCATGCAGGATTCTCCTACCCTGAGGGTTTGGCACAGGTCGAAGAGCATGGTATTCTTCTGGGGACAGGGGATGTTCTGTCGTGTGGCTCAGAGACCACATGATGTGTCATAGATTGGTATTTCAGAACAGGCCCCTGAGGACAGATGCCTGAAAACCTAATGGGGTTCCATTGAGAGCCTACTGGCATTTTAGGTTCAATCGTCTATCTCACGATCATTGACTTGGCTATTTCCCTGGATGTAGGTGATAAGGGTGTTTCAGACTGCACATTTCCATCCCGAGTGGCCGGCAATATTGGTGTGGGCTCAGGGGCCACACAGGTTTCTCCTAATCTGGAAGGTTTGGGCAAATCTGATATGCACAGTGTCCTTGGGGTTGGCAGCCAGAGTTCTGTGGTGTGGCTCCAGAGATCACATTCTGGTGGGCATGTGAGCCATGGTTTTGGGAGAGAAGTCTGCAAACACAAATACAAATTAGGGTGAGTGGCGAGGTGATCACAGGCCCAATGCGTAGACCTGGAGGGAAGCTCGTCATGAACTATAATTAGGGAGACTGGAAGGCAGTAGCACAGGCTTTTCTCTTTGGATTGTGTGTCCAGCATGGCCTTGGAATGCAGGTGTGGTCTCATGGGTCCATGGGAGTCTTTTCCTCTCTATGGATCCTGGTGGCTCTCCATAGTTTGGTGGCTTTTTCGGGGAAGGGGAGAGTGATGTTTTCCACCTTATGGGTGCCCCAAAACAGGGATTCCAGAGACGGGCTCTGGTTCATGGCATCTGGGACATCACAACAAGTGCTAGGATTTGGGCTTAGGGGCATATTAGGCCTGCAATGCGGGTTCACGGTGGTGCAACAGAGAAGGATTGTTTGAAAGCATGCTCAGGCTGAGGGTCACAAGGCCTGTTTGCCTCCAGGGCATCCCTGAGGAGTTTGTGTGGTCTCACTGGACTTGTAAATGACTCCCCCTTTCAGGGTTGAACACCCATCCTAACAGCCAAGTTTCCTGATATGAAGAAGGAGGAGTTCTCTATTGTGCTTCAGGATGCCCCATTATCAGGGATTCCAGCAAAGGTCTGGGGACAGGTGCCTGAATACCAAGGATGGGTAGAGATGAAATACTTGAGCCATGGCATTCCCAAATACTAGATGTGGGGCTCAAACTCTGGTGACTGACACTAGGTCTGGGCTCAGGCTCTGTCAGACACAGCACTAGTGGCCAGGGCAACCTATAAATCAGGGTCCCTGCGATATAGGGCCGAGCAGATTGATCCTCATGTGGGGTTTCTGGCCAGACTCACCAGGCACTTGTTTCTATTGGGAAGGCAGAATGCTGTGTTGTGTCTCCATAATTCGCTATCAAGAAGGCTTGGGGACCAGTCGGGTGAGGAAGGAATTGTAAACACAAGCTACAGTTCAATTGACTGCCAAGCGGAAGGCAGTTCCTGTGTCCAGCAGCTTTTTCGAGATATCCAGCACCTTAGTAAGGGAGGACGTCGGATATTTGCTCACACTGGAGTTTGTGTCTATGATGACTGACAAATGGAGGGGTGGCGTCAAGAAGCCATGTAGGGATTTTCACGTTGAGACTCATGAGCTGCTCCAAATAGCAAGGTTTCATTCTACTGGACAGGTGGAGTGTGGTTTATTTGCTCCAGGGTCCCCCATGTGGAAAGTTTGGGTAGCAGAGCTCTACCGCATGGATGCCTGGAATGTTCAACTTCATTGACCATTGCAACTGAAGAACATGGCAGCTTTATTCTGGTGTCTCTGTAGCAAAGTACCAAGTCCTTGATTTGACATGGAATCTCTTGCAGATGGGCCACACAGCTGGTTTGTTACCAGGTAGATCTTAGAATGTGCTGGTGGCTTAGTAGTTGTGCAGGAATCTACTACTCTGGGATTTTGCACAGATTGTAGGGCACGGTTTCCTTCTGGGGACAGGAGATGTTCTGTTGTGTGGCCCAGCCACCACATGTTGTATCATAAGTTCGCATTCTAGAACAGGCCTCTGAGGACACATGTCTGAAAACCGAATCAATGGTTCCAATGACGTCCTAGGGGCATGTTAGGTTCATTATTCTGACTCAGGACCATTGACTTGGCTGTGTTCCTGGATGTAGGAGATCAGGGTATTTCAGACTGTGCATTTGTGTTCAGAGCGGCCGCCGAAATTGGGGTAGGCCCAGAGGCCTTGTAGGTTTCTCCTAATCTAGACAGTTTGGGCAACTGTGATGGAAACAGTTTCCTTGTGGATGGCAGGGACAGTCCTGCAGTGTGGATCCAGAGACCCCATCCTGGAGGGCATGTGTGCCATGGTTTTGGTAGATAAGTCTGCAAACACAAATTCGAATTAGGGTGAGTGGCGAGGTGATCACAGGCCCAATGCATATACCTTGAGAGCAGCTCATCTGGAACTGTAATTAGGGTGAATGGAAGGCAGTAGCACAGGCTTTTCTCTCCGGATTGTGTGTCCAGGATGGCCTCGGAATGCAGGTGTGTTCTCATGGGTCCATGGGAGACATTGCCTCTCTATGGATCCTGGTGGCTCCTCATAATTTGGTGACATTTTTGGGGAAGGGATGAGTGCTGTTTTCCATCTGAAGGGTGCACCAAAACAAAAATTCCAGAGATGGTCTCTGGGTCTGGGCACCTCGAAAATCCCACCAAGTTTTATGATTTGAACCTACAGGCATACCAGGCCTGAAATGAGGGATCATTGTGGTGAATCTGAGAGGGATTTTTTGAAAGCATGCTCAGGGTGAGGGTCACAATGCCTGTTTGTGCCAAGGGTAGTCCTCAGGAGTGTGTGTGGTGTCATTGATGTTGTAACTGGCTCCCCCTTTGAGGGTAGAACACCCATCCCAAAAGCCAGGTTTATTGCCATGGGGAAAGAAGAGTTCTCTATTGTGCTTCAAGTTCCCTAATTGGCAGGGATCCCTGCCAAGGTCTGGGGACAGGTGCCTGAATATCAAGGATGGGTAGAGATGACATACTTTGGCCATGGCAATCCCAAATGCTAGATATGGGGCCTGCTCTCTAGTGGCTGAAACTCAGTCGAGCTCAGGCTCTGTCAGACACGGCACTAGTGGCCATGGCAGCCTATAAATCGGTGTTGACTCGAGGGCCGACCTGATTGATCCTCATGTGGGTTTTCAGGGCAGACTCACCAGGCATTTCTTCATTCGATGGGGAAGGCAGAATGCTGCGTTGTGGCCCCAGATTTCCCTATCAAGAGGGCTTAGGGACCAGTCAGGTGAGGATGGAATTGTAAACACAAGCTATAGTTCAATTCAGTGCCAAGTGGAAGGCAGTTCCAATGTGCAGTGGTTTATTCAAGACATCCAGCACTGGGATAAGGGTGCATGTCAGATGTTTGCTTAGACTGGAGTTTGTGTCTATGATGACCGACCAATGGAGTGGTGGCATCAAGAGGCCATGGAGCAGTTTACACGCTGAGGCCTGTGAGTTGATCCAAACATAAGGTTTCCTTCTACTGGACAGGGGAGGTCTGGTTTGTTTACACCAGGTTCCCCCATGTGCAAAGTTTGGGTAGCATAGTACTCGCACGTGGATACTGGAAAGCACACCTACATTGACCATTGCACCTAAGGAACATGGCAGGTTCTTTCTGGTTGCTCTAGGGCAAAGTACCAAGGCCTGGATTCTAATGAAGTTGGGTCACAATGCAGTTTTGTTACCACGGAAATCTTACTATGTGCTGGTGGCTAAGGGGCCATGTATGATTAGTCTATCCTGATGGTTTGACACCAGTCGAAGAACACGGTTTCTTTCTGGGTGTTTCTGACTGTGCCTTTGTGTACAGAGTGGCCTCCAATATTGGGGTGGGCTCTGGGGCCTTGCAGGATTCTCCTAATCTTGAAGGTTTAGGCAAATTTGTGAGCACGGTTTCCTTGGGGGTGGCAGGCACAGTCCTGTGGTGTGGCTCCAGAGACTCCATCGTGGAGGGCATGTAAGCCATGGTTTTGGGAGAGAAGTCTGCAATCACAAACTCGGATTAGGTTGAGTTGCGAGGTGATAGTAGGCCCAATGCATAGACCTGGAGGGCAGATCGTCAGGAACTGTAAATCACGTACCTCGAAGGCACTAGCACTGGCTTTTGTATCTGGATTGTGTGTCCATGATAGCCTTGGAATGCAGGTGTTTTCTAATGTTTCCATGAGAGTATTTTCCTCTCTACGGATCCTGGAAGCTCCCAATAGTATGGTGGCTTTCTCGTTTGAATGGAAGAGTGCTGTTTTCAATCTTAGATGTTCCCCAAAAAGGGATTCCAGAGAAGGGCTGTGAGTCTGGGTGCTTGGAAAATCCCACCAGGATTAGGATTTGGGCCTAGGGGAGTACCAGGCCTACAATGTGTGACTTGGAGGTACAACTGAGAGCGTTTGTTTGAAAGCATGCTAGTCTGAGTGTCACAATGCCTGATGTGATTAGGGCAGCCCTTATGAGTGGGAGTTGTCTCCTTGGCCATGCAGCTGGCTACCACTTTAATGTAGGACACCCATCCCAACTACCAGGATTCCTGCCATGGAAAAGGAAGAATTCTCTATTGTGCCTCAGGTTCCCCCATTAGCAGGTATTCTAGCAAATGTCTGGGGACAGATGCCTGAATACCAAGGATGGGTAGAGATGAGGGACCTGAGACATGGCCAGTCTCACATGCCTGACTCTCTGAGTAGCTGACATGAATTGAGCACTCAGGCTCTGTCAGAAACAGAACTAGTGGTCAGGGCTGAGTATGAATCAGGGATCCCTTTTTGGGCTGAGCAGATTGATCCTCATGCAGAGTTTCTGGGCAGAGTCACCAGGACCTTCTTCTTTCTAAGGGGAAGGCAAAAAGCTGCGTTGTGGCCCCAGAATTCCCTATCAAGCGGGCTTGGGGACCAGTAGGGTGAGGATGGAATTGTAAACTCAAGCTAAGGTTCAATTCAGTGCCAAGCAAAAGGCAGTTCCATTGTGCAGTGTCTGATTCCAGATATCCAGCACCTGAGTAAAGGTGAAAGTCAGACATTTCCTCATGCTGGAGTTTATGTCTATGATGACCGATGAATGGAGGGGTGGCGTCAAGAGGCCATGGAGGATTTCACATGCTGGGGCTTGTGAGATGCTTCAAACAGCAAAGTTTCCTTCTACCACACAGGGGAGTCTGGTTTATTTGCTCCAGGGTCCCCCATGTGGAAAGTTTGGGTAGCAGAGCACTCCCACGTGGATGCCTGAAAAGCACACCTCCATTAAAATTGCAGCTGAGAAACATGGCCAATTCGTTCTGGTGGCTCTTGGGCGAATTACCAAGGCCTGGAGTTGACATGAAGTCTCATGAAGATGGGTCATAATGCAGGTTTGTTACCATGGAGACCTTACAGTGTGCTGGTGGCTAAGGGACCATGTAGGATTCATCTACCCTGAGGGTTTGACACTGGTCAAAGGGCACGGTTTCCTTCTCGGTCCAGAGATGTTCTGATGTGGGGCTAACGGACCAAATGTATCATAATTTGGTATTGCAGAACAGGCCTCTGAGGATAGATGCCTGAAAATTTAATCTAGGGTTCCAATAAAATCCTAACGGAATGTCAGGTTCAATCCTCTGACTCAGTATCATTGACTTCAATGTCTGCCTAGATGTAGGTGATCAGGGTGTTCCAGACTGTGCATTTGTGTACAGAGTGGCAACCAGTATTGGGGTGGGCTCAGGAGCCTTGCAGGTTTCTCCTAATCTGGAAAGATAGGGCAATTTGATGGGCACAGTTTCCTTGGCAATGGTGGGCACAGTCCTGTGGTGTGGCTCCAAAGACCCCATGCTGGAGGGCATGAGAGCCATGGTTTTGGGAGGGAAGTCTGCAAACACAAATGCTGGTTAGGTTTAGTGGCGAAGTGATTGTAGGCCCAATGCATACTCCTGGAGGGAAGCTCCGTGTGAAATGTAAATCGCATGCCTCAAAGGAGGTAGCACAGGCTTTTTTATCTGGATTGTGTATCCACGATGGACTAAGAATGCAGGTGTGGTCTCAGGTGTCCATGGGTGATATTTCCTCTCAAGTATCCTGGCGGCTCCTTATAATGTGGTGGCTTTCTCAGAGAGGAAAGAGTTCTGTTTTCCATATTAAGGGTGTCCCATAACAGGGATTGCAGGTATTTCCAGGGCTCTGGGCACCTGGAAATACCCACCAAGGGTTATGATTTGGGCATAGGGGCTTACCAGGCCTCCAATGCAAGTCCTGGAGATACAACTGAGAGCGTTTGTTTGAAAGCATGCTCAGGCTGAGGGTCACTATGCAAGCTTTTGCATAGGGTGGCCCTCAGGAATGGGGGTGGTCTCAATGGCCATTCAGTAGGCTAACACTCTGCGTGTTGGACACCCTTCCGAACTTACAGGAATCCTGCCATGGGGAATGAGGATTTCTCTATTGTGATTCAGGTTCCCTTATTGGTAGGGATTCCAGGAAAGGTCTGGGGACACATGCCTGAATACCAAGGATGGGTAAAGATGACGGCTCTGTTCCGTGGCCAGTCTAACATGCGGGATATGGGCCCCGCCTTCTTGGTGGCTGACACGAGGTCGGGGCTTAGGCTCTGTCAGACACAACACTAGGGGCCAGGGCTGTCTATAATTCAGGGTTCCCTCAAGGGACAAGTAGATTGATCATAATGTGGAGTTTCTGGGCAGACTCACCAGGCCCTTCTTCTTTCTATTGGGAAGGCAGAATGCTGTGTTGTGGCTGCAGAATTCCCTATCATGAGGGCTTGTGGACCAGTAGGGTGAGGATGGAATTGTAAACCCAAGCTATGAATAAATTCAGTGACAAGCGAATGGCATTTCCAGTGTGCAGCGGCTGATTCGAATATCCAGCACCTGAGTAAGCGCAGACGTCAGATGTTTGCTCAAGGCGGAGTTTGTGTCTATAATGACCGACAAATGGAGAGGAGTTGAAAAGAGGTCATAGAGGATTTCCCACACTTGAGCTTGTGAGATGCTCCAAACAGCCAGGTTTCCTTCTACAGGACAGGGCAGTCAGATTTGTTTGCTCGAGAGTCCCCCATGTGGAAAGTTTGGGTAGCAGAGCACTCCCACATGGATGCCTGGAAAGCACACTTCCACTGAACATTGCAGCTGAGGAACATGACAGGTTCTTTCTGAAGGCTCTGGGGTGAAGTACCAAGGCCTGTAGTTGACATGGAATCTCATGAAGATGGCTCACAATGCTGGCTTGTTACCAGTGAGATCTTAGAATCTGCTGGTGGCTACGGGCCAAGTAGGATTCATCTACCCTGAGGGTTTGACACAGTTCCAAGAGCACGGCTTCCATCTAGAGAAAGGAGATGTTCTGTTGTGGGGATCAGGGACCATATGTTGTATCTTAAGTTGGTACTCCAGAACAGGTCTCTGATTACAGATGCCTGAAAACCTAATCAGGGGTTACAATGAGGTCATAGGAGCATGTCAGGTTCAATCTTCTGACTGAGAAACACTGACTTGGGTATCTGCCTGGATTCAGGTGATCAGCGTATTTCAGACTGCACATTTGTGTCCAGAGGGGCCTCCAGTATTGGGGTGGGCTAAGGGGCCTTGCATGTTTCTCCTTATCTCGAAGTTTTAGGCAAATGTGACGGACACATTTTCCTTGGGGATGGCAGGCACAGTCCTTTGGTGTGGCTCCAGAGACCCCATCCTGGAGGAAATATGAGCCATGGTTTCGGGATAGAAGTCTGTAAGCACAAACTCGGATTAAGGTTAGCGGTGAGGTGATCGCAGGCCCAATGCATAGACCTGGAGGGCAGCTCGTTGCCTTGAAGGTGGTAGCACAGGCTTGTGTATCTGGCTTTTGTGTCCAGGATGGCCTCGGAATACAGGTGTGGTCTCATGGATCCATGGGAGATTTTTCCTCTCAAGGATCCTAGCGGCTCCCTATACTATGGTGGCTTTCTTGGCGAAGGGGAGAGTGCTATTTTCCATCTTAGGGGTGTCCCAAAACAGGGATTCCAGAGACAGGCTGTGTTTCTGGGCCCCTGAAAAATCCCACCAGGTGTTAGGATTTGTGCTTAGGGGCATATCAGGCCTGCAAATTTGGATTCTGGAATGCAACTGAGAGTGTTTGTTTGAAAGCATGCTCATGTTGGGGGTCACAATGCCTGCTTGTGTCCAGGGCGGCCCTCATGAGTGGGCGGGTTATCATTGGCCATTCAGCTGGCTACCACTCTGAGGTCTGGAAACCCATCCCAAGAGCCATCATTCCTGCCATGGGGAAGGAGGATTTCCCTATTGTGCTTCTGGTTCCCCCATTGGCAGGGATTTCAGCAAATGTCTGGGGACAGATGCCTGAATCAAGAATGGGTAGAGATGACAGCCCTGGGACATGGCTGGTCTCACATTCTGGAGTTGGAGCCCAGTCTCTGGGTCCTGACACGAGGTCAGAGACGAGGTTCTGTCAGACTCAGCGCTAGTGGCCAGGTAAACCTATAAATGGGGTTCACTCGAGGGTCGAGTAGATTTATCCTCATGTAGGGTTTCTGGGCAGTCTTTCCAGGCTGTTTTTTCTTGCTATGGGGAAGGCAGAATGCTGTGTTGTGGCTTAAGAATTCCCTATCAAGAGAGCTTACTGAACACCAGGGTGAGGATGGAATTGCAAACCCAAGCTACTTTTTTTTTCAAGATTTTATTTATTTGTCAGAGAGCGAGCGAGAGCAAGCACAGGCAGACAGAGTGGAAGGCAGAGTCAGACGGAGAAGCAGGCTCCCTGCGGAGCAAGGAGCCTCATGTGGGACTCGATCCCAGGACGCTGGGATCATGACCTGAGCCGAAGGCAGCTGTTTAACCAACTGAGCCACCCAGGCGTCCCGCCAAGCTACTTTTAAATTCAGTGCCAAGCATAAGGCAATTCCAGTGTGTAGCAGCTGATTCAAATATCCAGCACTTGAGTAAGTGCAGATGTCAGTTGATTGCTCACGCTGGAGTTAGTGTCTATGATGACCAACAAATGGATGGGTGGCCTCAAGAGGCCATGGAGGATTACCCACCCTCAGGCTTGAGATACTCCATACAGCAAAGATTCCTTTTACCGTACAGGGGAGTCTGGTTTGTTTCCTCCAGGGTTCCCCATGTGGAAAGTTTGTATCAGAGCACTCCCGCTGGATGCCTGGAAAGTACACCTACATTGACCATGGCAGCAGAGGAACATGGCAGTTTCATTCTGGTGGCTCTGGGCCGAAGTACCAAGGGCTGGAGTTGTCATGGAGTCTCATGAAGATGGGTCACAATGCTGGTATGTTGTCAGGGAGATCATAGAATGTGCTGGTTGCCAGGGGGCCTTGAAGGATTCATCTACCCAGAGTGTTTGACACAGGTCCAGAGCACAGCTTTCTTCTAAGGACAGGAGATGTTCTTTTGTGTGGCTCAGTGACCATATTGTATCATACATTGATATTCAGAACAGCCTTCTGAGTACAGATACCTGAAAACCTATTCTAGTGTTCCAGTGAATTCTAGGAGCATGTCAGGTTCAATCTTCTGTCTGAGGACCATTGACTTGGATATCAGCCTGGATGTAGGTGATATGGTGTGTCAGACTGTGCATTTGCGTCCAGAGTGGCCTCCAATATTGGGCTGGGCTTAGGGGCCTTGCAGGTTTCTCCTAATCTAGAGGGTTTGTTTAATAGTGACAATCACAGTTTCCTTTGGGAAGACAGGTACAATCCCGTGGTGTGGCTCCAGTTATCACAAACTGGAGGGCATGTGAGCCATGGTTTTGGGAGGGAAGTCTGAAAACACAAACTTGGGTTAGGGTTAGTGGCAAGGTTATCACAGGCCCAATGCATAGACATGGATGGCAGCTCTTCAGGAACTGTTAATCGGGTGACTCAAAGGCAGAATCACAGGCTTTTTTCTCTGTATTGTGTGCAGGATGGCCTCAGAATGCAGTTGTGCCCTCATGGGTCCATGGGAGATTTTTCCTCTCTAAGGATCCTGGTGGCTCCCAATAGTTGGTGGCTTTTTCGGGGAAGGGAAGAGTGCTTTTTTTCATGTTAGGGGTGCCCCAAAATATGGATTCCAGAGACGGACTCTGGGTTTGGTCCCCTGGAAAATCCCACCAAGTGTTAGGATTTGGGCCTAATGGCTTACCAGGCCTGCATGCAGGATCCTGGAGGTGCAACTGAGAGGGCTTGTTTGAAATCATTCTCAGGCTGAGGGTCACAATACTTGCTTATGCCCAGGTGGCCCTCATGAGTGGGCGTGGTCACATTGGCCATGCAGCTGGCTCCCACTTTGAGGGTTGGAAAACCATCCCAACAGCCAGAATCCTGCCATGGGGAAAGAGGAGTTCTCTATAGTGCTTCAGGTTCCCCCATTAGCGGGGATTCCAGCAAAGGTCTGGGGACAGAGGCCTGAATACCAAGGATGGGTAAAGATGATGGACATGGGCCATGGCCAGTATCAAATCGTGGATATGGGCCCCGATCACTGGGTGGCTGACACTAGGTCTTGGCTCAGGCTCTGTCAGACACAGCACTAGTGCCCAGGGCAGCCTATAAATTGGGGTTCCCTCAAGTGCCGAGCAGATTGATCCTCATGTATGGTTTCTGGGCAGACTCACCAGGCCCTTCTTGTTTGTAAGGGGAAGGCAGAATGCTGCTTTGTGGCTCTAGAATTCACTATCAAGAGGGCTTGTGGACCAGGAGGCTGAGGATGGAATTGTAAACCTAAGCTATAGTTACATTCTGTATCAAGCAAAAGGAATTTCCAGTGTGCAATGTTTGAATCCAATATTCAGCACTTGAGTGAGGGTGGATGTCAGATATTTGCTCATGCTGGAGTTTGTGTCTATGATGACACCAAAATGGAGGGGTGGCGTCAAGAGGTTATGGAGGATTTCCCAATCTGGTGTTTTTGAGATGCTCCAAACAGCAAGGTTTCCTTCTACCAGACAGGGGCAGTCTGATTTGTTTCCTCCATGGTTCCCCATGTCGAAAGATCGGATAACATAGATCTCCCACATGGGTGACTGGAAAGCACACCTTCATTGACCATGACAGCGAAGGAACATGGCATCTGGTGGCTTTGAGGCGAAGAAATAAAGACTGGATTGGACATGGAACCTCATGAAGATGGGTCAAAATGTTGGTTTGTTACCAGGGAGATCTTAGAATGTGCTGGTGGTTAATGGGCCATGCAGGATTCATCTAGCCTGAGGATTTGACACAGGCCCAAGAGTCCGGATTGCTTCTGGGGGCAGGAGATATTCTGTTGTGGGGCTCAGCGGCCATATGTTGTATCATAAATTGGTAATCCAGAACAGGTCTCTGAGGACAGAAGCCTGAAAACCTAATAAAGGGTTTGAATGAGGCCCTAGGGGAATGTCATTCAATCTTCTGACTCAGGATCATTGACTCTGGTGTCTGACTGGATGCAGGTGATGAGGGTGTTTCAGACTGTGCATTTGTGTCCAGAGTGGCATCCAATACTAGGGTTGGCTCAGGTTCCTTGCAGGTTTCTCCTTATATGGGGTTTTTGGACAACTGTGATGGGCAGTTTCCTTGGGGATTGCAGGAACTGTCCTGTGGTGTGACTCCAGAGACCCCATCCTGGAGGACATGTGCGCCATGATTTTGAAAGAGAAGTCTGCAAACACAAACTTAGGTTAGGGTTAGTGGCAAGGTGATCATAGTCCCAATCCATAGACCAGGAGGGCAGCAAGTCTGGAACTGTAAATCACGTAACTCAAAGGTGGTAGCACAGGTAATTGTATCTGGATTTAATTTCCAGAATGGCCTTTATTGCAGGTGTTGTCTCAAGGGTCCATGGGAGATTTCTCCTCTCAAGGATCCTGGCGGTTCTCAATAGTTTGTTGGATTTCTCCGGGAAGGAATGAGTACTGTTTTCCAGCTTAGGCGTGCCCCAAAACAGGCATTCCAGAGATGAGCTCTGGGTCTAAGTGCTTGGAAAATCCCACCAAGGGTTAATATTTAGGCCTAGGGCCATACCAGGCCTGCAATGCGGGATCCTGGAGGTGCAACTGAGAGCGTTTGTTTGAAAGTATGGTCAACCTGAGGGTCCCAATGCCTGCTTGTGCCCCGGAGGCCATCAGGATTGGGCGATGTCTACTCAGCCATGCAGCCAGTTCCCATTCCTAGGGTTGGACACCCATCCAAAAGCCAGGATTCCTGCCATGGCGAAGGATGAATTCTCTATTGTGCTTCAGGTCCCCCCATTGGTAGGGATTCCAGCTAAGATCTAGGGGACAGATGCCTGAATACCAAGGATGGGTAGTAATGACAGCCCTGGGCCATGGCCGGTCTCACATGGTTAATGTGGGCCCCACCCTCTGGGTTGCTGACACGAGGTAGGGGCTCAGGCTCTGTCAGACACAGCACTAGTGGCTAGGGCAAACTATAAATAGGGGTTCCCTCCTGGGCTGAGTATATTGATCTTCATGTGCAGTTTATGGGCAGACTCACCAGGTCCTTCTATCTATGAAGAAGGCAGAATGTTGCGTTGTGGCTCCAGAATTCCCTATCAAGAGATATGGCAGACCAGTAGGGTGAGGATGAAATTGTAGTCTGAAGCTAGGCTTAAATTCATTGCAAAGCGAAAGGCAGTTCCAGTGTGCAGCAGCTGATTCCAATATCAGCGCCTGAATATGGGCGGATGTCAGATGTTTGCTCAGGCTGGAGTTTGTGTCTATGATGACCAACAAATGGAGAGGTGGCGTCAAGAGGCCATGGAGGATTTCCCACCCTGGGGCTCAGGGGCCATAATTTGTATCATAAGTTGGTATTCCAGAAGAGGCCTCTGAGGACAGGTGCCTGAAAAGTTAATCCCTCTTCCAATGAGGTCCTAGGGCCATGTCAGGTTCAATTATTTGACTCAGGACCATTGATTTGGGTGTCTGCCTGGATGGAGGTGATCAGGGTGTTTCAGACTGTGCATTTGCATCCAGAGCAGCCTCCAAAATTGGGATGTGCTCAGGAGCCTTCCAGGTTTCTCCTAATCAGGAGGGTTTGGGCAACTGTGATGGGCCCAGTTTCCTTGGGGATGGCAAGCACAGTCTTGTGGTGTGACTCTAGGGGCCCCATCCTGGAGGACATGTGAGCAATGGTTTTTAGAGAGAGATCTGCAAACACAAACTCGGGATAAGGTTAATGGAGAGGTGTTCACAGCCCCAATCCAAAGATCTGGAGGGCAGCACGTCAGGAACTGTAAATCAGGTGACTCGAAGCCAGTAGCACAGTCTCTTGTATCTGGATAGCATATCCACGCTGGCCTCGGAATACAGGTGTGGACTCATGGGACCATGGGAGATTCTTCTTCTCAAGGATCCTGGGGGATCCCATTAGTTTGGTGGCTTTCTCAGGGAAGTGAAGAGTGCTGTTTTCCATCTTAGGGGTGCCTCAAAACAGGGATTCCAGTGACGGGCTCTGGGTATGTGCACATGGAACATCCCACGATGTGTTAGGATTTGGGCTTAAGGGCATATCAGGCCTGCAATGCAGGATCCTGGAGGTGCAACTAAGAGCATTTTTTTGAAGGCTTGATCAAGCTGAGGGTTACAATGGCTACTTGTGCCCAGGGCAGCCCTCATGAGTGGGCATTGTCTCCTTGGCCATGCAGCTGGCTCCCACTTTGAGGTTTGGACACCCATATCAACAGCCAGGATTCCTACCATGGGGAAGGAGGAGTTCTCTATTGTGCTTTAGGTTACCCCATTGGTAGGGATTACATAAAAGGTCTGGGGACAGGTGCCTGAATACCAAGGATGGGTAGAGATGATGGACTTGGGCCCTGGCCAATCTCACATGCTGGATATGGGCTCATATCTCTGGGTGCCTGAAACTTGGTCTTGGCTCAGGCTCTGTCAGACACAGTACTAGTACTAGTACTAGTACTAGTGCCCAGGACAGCCTATAAATCAAGGTTCCATTGAGTGCCAAGTAGATTGAACCTCATGTGGAGTTTCTGGGAAGATTCACCAGGCCCTATTTCTTTCTAGTGGGAATGGAGAATGTTGCCTTGTGGCTCCAAATTCCCTCTCTAGAGGGCTTGCAGACCAGGAGGCTGAGGATGGAATTCTAAACCCAAGCTGTGGATAAATTCAGTGTCAAGTGAAACGCAGTTCTAGTGTGCAGTGGTGGAAAAGAAAATGCAGAACCTAAATAACGGCAGATTTCAGATGTTTACTCATGCTGGATTTTTTGTCTATGATGACTGACAAATGGAGGGGTTGTGTCAAGGGCCATGGAGGATTTCTCCTGCTGGTGCTTCTGAGATGCTCCAAACAGAGGGTTCCCTTCTACTGGTCAGTGGCAGTCTGGTTTGTTTGCTCCAGGGTCCCACATGTGGAAAGAATAAGTAGAAGAGCACTCCCACATGGATGCCTGGAAAGCACACCTCCACTGACCATATCAGGTGAGGAACATGGCAGGTTCATTCTGGTGGCTCTGGGGCGAATTACCAAGGACTTGAAGTGACATGGAATCTCATGAAGATGGATCACAATGCTGTTTGTTTGTTACCAGAGAGATCTTAGAATGTGCCGGGGGCTAAGGGGCTGTGCATAATTCATATACCCCGACCCTTGACACAAGTTGAAGAGCACGAATTCCATCTGGGGACAGGAGATATTCTATTGTGGGGTTCAGGGACCAATCTTCTGACTCAGGACCATTGACTTGGGTGTCTTCCTGGATGGAGGTGATCAGGGTGTTGCACACTGTGCATTTGTGTCCAGAGTGGCCTCCAATATTGGACTGGGCTCAGGGGACTTGCAGGTCTCTCCTAATCTGGAGGGTTTGGGCAACTGTGATGGACACAGTTTCATTGGGGATAGCAGGATCTTTCCTGTGGTGTGGCTACAGAGACCCATCATAGAGGGCATGTGAGCCATGGTTTTGGGAAAGAAGTCTGCAAACACAAACTTGGGGTAGGGTTAATGGCGAGGTGATCACAGGCCCAATGCGTAGATCTGTAGGGCAGCTCGTCTGGAACTGTAAACCAGGTGATTCGAAGGTGGTAGCACAGTCTCTTGTATCTGGATTGTGTGTCCAGGATGGCCTCGGAATGAAGGTGTGGTCTTATGGAGCCCTGGGAGATTTTTCCTCTCTACGCATCCTGGCAGCTCCTAATAGTTTTCTCAGGGGAGGGAAGAGTGCTGTTTTCCATCATAGGGGTGCTTCAAAACAGAGATTCCAGAGACGGGCTCTGGTTATGTTGGCATGGAAAATCCCACGAAGTGTTAGGATTTGGTTCTAGGGCATACCAGGCCTGCGATGCGGGACCCTGCAGAAACAACTGAGAGCATTTGTTTGAATGCATGCTAAGGTTGAGGGACACAATGCCTGCTTTGGCCCAGGCGGCCCTTATGATTGGGCGTTGTCTCATTGGCCATGCACCTGGTTCTAATTCTGAGGGTTGGGCACCCATAGCACCAGCCAGGCTTCCTGCCATGGGGAAGGAGGAGTTCTCAATTGTGCTTCAGGTTCCCCCACTGGTAGGGATTCCAGCAAAGGTCTGGGATAGTTGCCGGAATACCAAGGATGGGTAGAGATGACTGGGCCATGGCCAGTCCCACATGCTGGATAAGGGCCCCACACTCTGGGTGGCTGACACGAGGTTGGGGCTCAGGCTCTCTCAGACACAGCGCTAGTGGCCACCGCAAAGTATAAATCGGGGTTCCCTCGAGGGCCAAGTAGATTGATCTTCATGGGGAGTTTCTGGGCAGACTCACCAGGCCCTTCTTCTTTCTATGGGGAAGGCAGAATGTTGCGTTTTGTCTCCCTAATTCCCTCTCAAGAGGACTTGCAGTCCAGTAGGGTGAGGATGGAATTGTAAACCCAAACTATGCAAGAATACAGTGTCAAGTGAAAGGTATTTCCAGTGTGCGTGACTGATTCGAATATCCAGCACCTGAGTAAGAGCAGATGTCAGATGTTTGCTCATGCTGGAATTTGTGTCTATGATGACTAACAAATGGAGGGTTGGCATCAAGAGAATGTGGAGGACTTCCCAGGCTGGGGCTTGTGAGATGCTCCAAACAACCAAGGTTTCCTTCAACCTGACAGGAGCAGTCTTATTTGTTTGCTCTAGGGTTCCCTATGTGGAATTTTTGTGTAGCAGAGAACTACCTCTTGGATGCCTAGAAAGCACACGTCCATTGACCTTTGTACCTGAGGAACATGGCAGATTCGTTTCATGGCTCTTGGGCAAAGTACCAACACCTTGAGTTGGCATCAAGTCTCAGGAAGTTGGGTCACAATGCTGGTTTGTTACCAGGGAGATCATAGAAGGTGCTGGGGCTAATGGGTCATGCAGGATCCATCTACCCTGAAAGTTGGACATAGATCCAAGAGCACATTTTCCTTCTGGAGACAGGAGATGTTCTGTTGTGGGAATCAGGGACCACATGTTGTATCATAACTTGGTATTCCAGAACAGGACTCTGAGAACAGATGTCTGAAGACCCAATCTAGGGTTCCAGTGAAGTCCTAGGGGCATGTCAGGTTCAATGATCTGACTCAGAACCATTGACTTGGCTTTCTGCCTCGATGGAGGTGCTCAGGGTGTTTCAGACTGCACGTTTGCATCCAGAGCAACCTCCAATATTGGGGTGGGTTCAGGGGCCTGGCAGGTTTCTCCTAATCTGGAGGGTTTGGACAACCTGATGGGCACAGTTTTCTTGGGGATGGCAGGAACTTTCCTGTGATGTGGCTTGAGGGACCACATCTTGGTGGGCATGTAAGCCATGGTTTTGGGAGAGAAGTCGGCAAACACAAACTGGGGTTAGGGTTAGTGTCGAGATGATCACAGGCCCAATGCATAGACATGGAGGGCAGCTCGTCAGGAAATGTAAATAGGATGACTCGAAGGTGGTAGCAAAGACTTTTCTCTCTGGATTGTGTGGACAGGATGGCCTCGGAATGCAGGTTTGTTTTCATGGGTCCATGGGAGATTTTTTCTCTCTAAGGATCCTGGCGGCTCCCAATAGTTTGGTGCCTTTATCAGGGAAGTGAAGAGTGCTGTTTTCCATCTTAATGGTGCCCCAAACAGGGATTCTGAGACGGACTCTGGGTCTGGGCACCTGGAAAATCCCACCAAGGGTTAGGATTTGGGCCTAGGGGCATACCAGGACTGCAATGCTGGTACTGGAGGAGCAACTGAGGGTGTTTGTTTGAAAACATGCTCAGGCTGAGGATCACCATGCCTGCCTGTGCCCATGTCGGCCCTCAGGAGTGGGCATGGTCTCCTTGGCCATGCAGCTGGCTCCCACGCTGAGGGTTGGACAACCAATATTCCTGCCATGGGGAAGGAGGTGTTCTCTATTGTGTTTCAGGTTCGCCATTGGCAGGAATTCCAGCAAAGTTTGGGGGACAGATGACTGGATACCAAGGATGGGTACAGATGATGGCCCAGGGCCATGGCCGAACTCCCATGCTACATATGGGCCCTCACCTCTGGGTGGCTGACACGAGGTCGGGGCTTAGACTCTGTCAGACACAGCACTAGTGGTCAGGGAAATCTATTAATCAGGGTTGCCTCGTGGTCTGAGTAGATTGATCCTCATGTGCAGTTTCTGGGCAGACTCAACAGGTCCTTCTTCTTTCTATGTGGAAGGCAGAATACTGCGTTGTGGCTCCAGAATTCTCTATCAAGAGATATTGTGGAGCAGTGTGGTGAGGATAGAATAGTAATACAAAGCTATGGTTAAGTTCAGTGAAAAGCAAAAGGCAGTTCCAGTGTGCAGCTGCCGTTTCGAATATCCAGCACCTGAGTAAGGGTGGATGTCAGATGTTTGCTCACACTGGAGTTTGTGTCTGTGATTACCCACAAATGGAAGGGTGGCGTCAAGAGGCCATGGAGGTTTTTCCCATGCTGGGGCTTGTGAGATGCTCCAAATAGCAAAGTTTCTTTCTACCGGACAGGAGAAGTCTGGTTTGTTTTCTCTGGTTTCTCCATGTGGAAAGTTTTGTAGCAGAGAACCCCACAGGGATGCCTGGAAATCACCCCTCCATTGACCATTGCAGCTGAGGAACATGGCAGGTGCATTCTGGTGGCTCTGGGGCAATATATCGAGACCTTGAGTTGACATGGAGTCTCATGAAGATGGGGCACAATGATGGTTTGTTACCAGGAATATCATAGAATGTGCTGGTTGCTAAGGGGCCATTCAGGATCCAAATACCCTTAGGGTATGACACAATTCCAGGAGCATGGCTTCCTTTTTGGGGAGGACATATTCTGTTCTGTGGCTCAGGGACTATATATTTTATCATAAGTTGATATTCCAGAGCAGGCCTCTGACGACAGATACCTGTAAACCTAATCTAGTGTGCCAATGAAGTCCTCGGGGCATGTCAGGTTCAATCTTCTGACTCAGGAGCATTGACTTGGGTGTCTGCCTGTATGGAGGGGATCAGGGTGTCTCAGACTGTGCATTTGTGCCCAGAGCGGCCTCCATTATTTGGCTGCGCTCAGGGGCCTTGCAGGTTTCTCCTAATCTAAAGGTATCGGGCAAAAGTGATGGGCACAGTTTCCTTGAGGATCTCAGGCACAGTCTTGTGGTGTGGCTTCAGATGCCAGAACCTGGAGGTCATGTGAGCCATGGTTTTAGGAAGGAAGTCTGCAAACACAAACTCAGTTTAGGTTAATGACAAGGTGATTGCAGGCCCAATGCATAGACCTGGAAGGCAGCTCGTCAGGAACTGTAAATCCGATGACTCAAAGGTGATAGCACATGATATGTATCTGGATTGTATGTCCAGGATGGCCTCGGAATGCAGGTGTGTTCTCATGGGTCTATGGCAGATTTTTCCACTCAAGGATCCTGGTGGCTACCATGAGTTTGGTGACTATCTCGGGGAAGGGAAGAGTGCTGTTTTCCATCTTAAGGGTCCCCCAAAATAGGGATTCCAGAGATGGGCTCTGTGTCTGGGCCCCTGTAAAATCCCACCAGGGTTAGGATTTGGGCCTAGGTGTGTACTAGGCCTGCAATTCGGGGTCCCAGAGATGCAATTGAGAGCGTTTGGTTGAAAGCATGCTCAGGCTGAGGTCACAATGCCTGCTTGTGCCCGGGGAAGCCATCATGAGTGCACATGGTCTCCTTGGCCATGGAGCTGCCTTCCACTTTGAGGGTTGAGCAACTATCCCAACTGTCAGAATACTTTCCATGGGGAAGGAGGAGTTCTCTATTGTGCTTCAGGTTCCCCCAATGGCAAGGATTTCAGCAAAGGTGTGGGTACAGATGCCTGAATACCAAGAATAGAAGAGAAGACAGACTTGGGCCATAGCTGGTCTCACATGCTGGATATGGGCCCTGATCTCTCCGTGGCTGACACTAGGTCCTGGCTCCGGCTATGTCAGACACAGCACTAGTGCCCAGGGCAGCCTATGAATCAGGGTTCCGTCTAGCACCGAGAAGATTGACCATCATATGGAGTTTCTGGGCAGACTCTCCAGGCCCTTTTTCTTTCTATGGGGAAGGCAGAATATTGTGTTGTAGCTCCAGAATTCCCTCACAATAGGGCTTGTGGACCAGTAGACTGAGGATGGAATTGTAAACCCAAGCTATGGCTTAATTCAGTCAAACTAAAGGCAGTTCCAGTGTGCAGCGATCGAATTGAAATCCAGCACCTGAGTAAGGGCGGATGTCAGATGTTTGCTCATGCTGGAGTTTGTGTCTATGATGACTGACAAATGGAGTGGTGGCTTCAAGAGGAAATGGAGGATTTCCCACGCTGGGGCTTGTGAGATGCTCCAAACAGAAGGTTTCCTTCTACCGGACAGGGGCATTCTGTTTTTTTGTCTCAAGTGTCCCAGCCAATTGCAAAGTTTGTGTAGCAGAGCACCCCCTTATGGTTGCCTGGAAACCACACCTCCACTGACCATTGCAGCTTAGGAACATGGCAAGTTCATTCTGGTGGCTCTGGGGCGAAGTACTAAGGGCTTATTTTTACATGGAATGTCATGAACATGGGTAACAATGCTGTTTTGTTACCTGGGAATTCTTAGCCTGTCATCTGTACACATCCTTGGTATTAAGGCAACTTTCCACAGACCTTTCCTGTAACCCTGCCAATGGGGGAACCTGAAGCACAATAGAGAACTCCTCTTTCCATTGCAGGAAGCCTGGCTGTTGCAATGGGTGTCCAACCCTCAAAGTGGGATCCAGCTATATGGCCAATGAGACTACGCCCTCTCCTGAGGGCCCCCCTGGGCACAAAGAGGCATGATGACCCTCAGCCTGAGCATGCTTTCAAACAAGCCCTCTCTGTTACACCATTAGGATCCTGCATTGCAGGTCTGGAATGCCCCTAGGCCCAAATCCTAACACTTGGTGGGATATCCGGGCACCCAGACCCAGAGCCCGTCTCTGGAATCCCTGTTTTGGCATAAGCCTAAGTTGGAAAACAGCATTCTTCCCTGTTTTGGAGCACCCCTAAGATGGAAAAGAGCACTCTTTTCTTCTCTGAAAAACCACCAATCTATGGAGATCCACCAGGATCCTTAGAGAGGAAAAGCCTCCCATTGAACCATGAGACCACGTCTACATTCAGAGCCCATCCTGGACACACAATCCAGATAGAAAAGCCTGTGCTACCAGCTTTCAG
Source organism: Mustela nivalis (assembly GCF_964662115.1). Taxonomy (NCBI): domain Eukaryota; kingdom Metazoa; phylum Chordata; class Mammalia; order Carnivora; family Mustelidae; genus Mustela; species Mustela nivalis. The sequence continues at coordinate 5,883 of NW_028134259.1, read as the reverse complement.
TCACCCTAATTACAGTTCCTGACGTGATGCCTTCTAGGTCTATGCATTGGACCTGCGATCAACTTGCCACTATCCCTGACCCAAATTTGTGTTTGCAGACTTCCCTCCCAAAACCATGGCTCTCATATCCTCAAGGAGGTGGTCTCTGAAGCCTTACCACAGGACTGGGCCTGCCATCCCCAAGGAAACTGTGCCCATCACAGTTCCCCAAAGCCTCCAAGTTAGGAGAAACCTGCAAGGCCCCTGAGCCCACCCCAATATTGGAAGTGGCTCTGGATGCAAATGCACAGTCTGAAACACCCTGATCACCTACATTCAGTCAGACAACCATATAAATGGTCCTTAGTAAGAAAATTGAACCTGATGGGCACCAAGGACATCATTGGATCTCTAGATTAGGTTGCAAGCATCAATCCTCAGAGGCCTGTTCTTGAATACCAAGTCAGGATACAACATATGTACCCTGAGCCACAAAACAGAACATCTCCTCTCCCAAGATCGACCTGTGCCAAACCCTCAGCGTGGCCCATAGCCACCAATACATTCTAAGACCTCCCTTGTAACAAACCAGTTTTGGGACACATCTGTAAGAGATTCCAAGTCAACTCAAGGCCTTGGTACTTGGCACCAGAACCACCAAAACGAACCTGTCATGTTCCTCAGCTGCAATGGTCATTGGACGTGTGCTTTCCAGTCATCCATGCGGGAGGGCTCTGCTACGCAAACTTCCACTTGAGGGACCCTGGAGGAAAAAAAAAAACAGACTCCTCCTGTCCATTAGAAGGAAACCTTGTTGTTTGGAGCATCTCACAATCTTAAGCGTGGGTAATCCTCCATTGCCTCCTGAAGCCACCCCTCCATTAGTCGTCATCCTAGACACAAACTCCAGTGTGAGCAAATATCTGACATCTGCCCTTACTCAGGTGCTGGATATCTCGTATAAGCTGCTGCACATTGAAACTGACTTCCGCTTGGCACTCAATTTAAGCATAGCTGGTGTTTACAATTGCATTCTCACCCTATTTGTCCCCAAACCCTCTTGATAGGGAATTCTGGATCCATAAGGCAGCATTCTGCCTGCCCCACAGAAAGAAGTGCTTCGTGAGTCTCGCCAGAAACCCTACATGAGGATCAATTTACTCGGCCCTGGAGAGTAATTTTCTCTGGCCACTAGTGCTGTGTCTGACACAGCCTGAGCCCAGACCTCGTGTCAGCCACCCAGAGAGCGGGGCCCATATCCAGCATGTGAGAACGGCCATGGCCCAAATCTGTCATCTCTATGCATCCTTGGTATTCAGGCATCTGTCCCCAGACCTTTGCTGTAATCCCTGCCTATGGGGGAACATGAAGCACAATAGATATTTCCTCCTTCCCCATGGCTGGAAACCTGGCCATTGGAATGTGTGTCCATCCCTCAGTGTGGGAGCCAGAAAATGGAAAATGGGACCACGCCCACTCCTGAGGGCCACCCTGGGCACAAACAGGCATTGTAATGCTCAGCCTGAGCATGCTTCCAAACAAGCCCTCTCAGTTGCACCACCAAGATCCTGCATTGCAGGCCTGGTCTGCCCATAAGCCCAAATCCCAACCCTTGGTGGGATTTTCCAGGCGCCTAGACCCAGAGCCCATCTCTGGAATCCCTGTTTTGGGGCACACCTAAGATCGAAAATAGCAGTCTTCCCATCTCAAAAAGTCATCAAAATATTGGGAGCCGCCAGTATCCTTAGAGGAAAAATCTCCCATAGACCCATGAGGCCACAGCTACATTCTGAGGTCACCCTAGACACACAATCCAGATATAAAAGCCTGTGCTTCCACCTTCGGGTCATTCCAGTTACTGTTCCTGACGAGTAGCCTTCCAGGTCTACACATTGCCCTGCGATAACCTAGCCACTAAACCTAACCCGAGTTTGTGTTTGCAGACTTCCCTCCCAGAACCATGGCTCACATGCCCTCCAGGGTGGAGTCTCTGGAGCCACACCACAGGACTGTGCTTGCCATCCCCATGGAAATTGTGCATGTCAGTTAACCAAACCCTCCAGAGTTGGTTGAAACATTCAAGGCCCCTGTGGCCACCCCAATATTGGAGGTTACTCTGGACATAAGTGCGCAGTCTGAAACTCCCTGATCACCTACATCCTGGCAGACACCCAAGTCAACTTTCCTAAGTCTGAAGATTGAACCTCTCATGCCCCTGGGACTCATTGGAACCCTAGATTAGGTTGTCGGGCATCTGTCTTCAGAGGCCTGTTCTTGAATAGGAACTTATGATATGGCATGTGGTCCCTGAGCCACAAAACACTACATCTCCTGTCCCCAGAAGGTAACCGTGCTCTTCGACCTGTGTTAAACCCTCAGGGTAGGAGAATCTTGCAGGCATCTTAGCCACCAACACATTCTAAGATCTACCTGGTAAAAAAAACCAGCATTGTAACCCATCTTCAAGAGATTCCATGTCAACTCAAGACCTTGGTGCTTCGCCCCAGAAGCACCGTAAAGAACCTGCATGTTCCTCAGCTGCATTGGTCAATGGAGGTGTGCTTTCCAGGCATCCATGTGGAAGGGCTCTGCTACCCATACTTTTCACATGGGGGGCCCTGCAGAAAACATACCAGACTCTAACTGTCCAGTAGAAAAAACAACCTTGCTGTTTGGAGCATCTCACATGCATCAGCCTCTTGATGCCACTCCTCCATTCGGTCATCAGAGACACAAACTCCAGTGTGCGTAAACATCTGAAATCCACCTTTACTCAGGTGCTGGATATTTCATTTGTTGGCCACGATAGATACAAACTCTATCATGAGCAGACATCTGACCCTCGCCTGTACTCAGATGCTGGAGATCTCGAAAAAACCACTGCACATTGGAACGGCCATGTTCTCGGCACTGAGATTAAGCATAGATTGTGTTTTCTGCCTTCTGTTCTCACACTCCTCGCCTTCAAGTCCCCCATATTGGGAATTTGGGAGCCACAATGCCTTCTGCCTGCCCACCAGAAAAAAGAGGTGCCCTATGGGTCTGCGTGAAACTCCATATAAGGTTCCACCAGCACAGCCATCTATAGCACCACAATATCATAGGCCACCTTGTGAACTAATGCTTTGTCTGACACAGCTCGAGCCCCGACCTCCTGGTAGCCATCTAGATAGCGGGACCCATATCTGGCAGGTGTGACCTGCCTTGACCTGAGTCCTTCATCTCAAACCAACCTGGTTATTCACGTACCAGTCCCAGAACATAGCTCAAATTACTGTGCATGGGGGAATCTGAAGCACAAAAGAGTACTCCTCCTTCCTCATAGAAGGAAAATTAAATGTTGATATGGTGGTCCAACCCTCATATTGGGATCCAGGTGCATGGAAGAAGAGCCAATGCCCACTCAGGATGGGCATCTGGGCACAAACAGGCATTGTGACCCTTACCCTGATACCCATTTCCAACAAGTCTCCATGGGAGCTGAACCAAAGCCCCACAGAGCCAGGCAGTCAAGCCTCTAGGCCCAAATACTAAGCCTTTGTAGGGTTATCCAGGCACAGGGACCTATAACCCATCTCTGGAATCCCTGTGTTGACGGAAACACTGAAACAGTAAACCACGCTCTCTCCTTCCCAGTGAGACACCAAACTCTTGGGTGCTGGGCAGAATCCCCAGAGAGGTAGAATATTCCATGGACACATGAGGACACCCCACCATTCCAAGGCCATCCTAGACACAATCCAGACAGAAAAGCCTTTGCTCCTGCCTCCCAGCCACACGAATTTCAAATCCTGAGGAGCTGCCCTCAGCGTCTGCAGATCGGGGCTGCCATCACCTCCCTCCTAATTGATACACAATTTTGTGTCTGAAGACTTTGGTCCCAGAGCCCTTAACCACATTCCCTGCAGGATGGGGCTGACAGAACCACACTACATCACTGGGCCTGATCTCTGGATGAAATTCTGCCGTCTCAGTTGCACAAACCCTCCAGATTAGGAAAAGCCTGCAAGGCCCCTGAGCCCACCCCAATTTCATAGGCCACTCTGGAAAAAATGCACAGTCTGACACAGCCTGAGCATCTACCTCCAGGAAGACTCACAGGTCAAAGTCCCTAAGTCCGAAGGTTGAGGATGACATGCCCCTACAACCTCATAAGAACCCTAGCCTAGATATTCAGGCCTCTGTGCCCAGAGGCCTGGTCTTGAAATCCAACATATGATCGACATGTGGTCCCTGAGCCATACAAGAGAACCCCTCCTGTCCCGAGAAGGGAACCTGGCTCCTGGGAACTGGGTCTAACCCTCAGGTAGGAGAATCCTGCATGGCCACAGACCCACAACCACATTCTTTTTTTTTATATAGATTTTATTTATTTATTTGACAGAGAGAGATCACAAGTAGGCATAGAGGAAGGCAGAGAGAGAGAGAGGAAGAAGCAGGCTCCCTGCTGAGCAGAGAGTCCGATGCGGGACTCAATCCCAGGACCCTGAGATCATGACCTGAGCCGAAGGCAGCGGCTTAGCCCATTGAGCCACCCAGGCACCCTCACCACCACATTCTAAGGTCTCCCTGGACACCAAGCAGCATTGTGACTCATTAGACTGAGACCATCCGTCAACTTAGATCACTTGGAAATTTGAACAAAAACCAGCAGATCAAGCCTGCAATGTTCCTCAGCTGCAATCGTCATGCAAGGAAGACTTCCCAGGCCCCCATTCAGAGACCTCTGCTGTCGAATCTTTCTATATGGGGGACCATGGAGCCTTGTAAGCGGACTTCCCCTGTCCCACAGTAGGACACCTTGCTGTTTGGAGCAGCTCACAAGGTCCTGCTTGGGAAAATCTCCAAGAATTCTTGAGGCCACCCCACAATTCGTTGACCATCATGGATGCAAACCCAGCGTGAGCAGACATCTGACCCTCGCCCATACTCAGGTGCTGGAAATCTCGAAACAACCACTGCACAATGGAATGGTCCTGTGGTCGGCACTGAGCTTATCCGTGGCTTGTGTTTTCAGACTTCTGTCTTCACACTCCTCGCCTACAAGCCCTCCATATTGGGAATTCTGAACCCACAGTGCAGCTTTCTGCCTGCCCACCAGAAAGGAGAAGTGCCCTATGGGTCTTCGCAGAAACCCACATGAGGATCCTCCTGCACGGCCCTCAATGGCACCCCAATATAATAGACCGACCTCTGCATAAATTGTCTGTCTGACATCGCCTGATCCCCGACCTCCTGTCAGCCACCCAGATAGTGGGCCCCATATCCTCCAGGTGGGTCCAACCTTGGCCCGAGGCCATCATCTTGAAGCAACCTGGATATTCAGGTACCTGTCCCAGACTTAGCTCAAATTCCTGCCCATAGGGGACTCGGAAGCACAAAAGAGTGCTCCTCCTTCCCCATGGCCAGAAAACTGAATGTTGAGATGGCTGTACAACCCTGAGTGGGAACCAGGTGCATGGTCCATGAGACCACGCCTACACAGGATGGGCAGCTGGGCACAAACAGGCATTGTGACCCTCAGAATGATCCCCTTTCCAAAGATCCCCCTTGGGATCTGGACCAGGAACCCAAATCGAAGCTTTGGTTAAGTTTTCCCAGTGTCTGGACCCAGAACCCATCTCTGGAATCCCTGTTTGGACAAGATCCCAGAGATGGAATACAGTCTTTTCCTCTTCCCCAGAAAGAAATCAAACTCTTGGGTGCCAAGCAGAATCACCAGAGTGGAAGAATATCCCATGGACACATGAGGTCACCCCTCCATTTAGTGGCCATCCTAGACACAAAATCCAGACAGAAAAGCCTGTGCTCCTCCCTCCCAGCCACCTGAATATCAAATCCCGAGGAGCTTCCCTCAGGGTCTTCAGATTCAGACTGCCAACACCTCACTCCTATCCCTTATCC